>NW_013666938.1:229425-230335 GCF_000517525.1 Limulus polyphemus
ATGTAGCTAACAGTCAACATGCAAATTCTGGAATTAGCAATGTTATAATTTATACCGACTTCCTGTTGCAATTAACTAAACACACAACATTAAGGATATCCCTAAATTAATATCATAGTAGTGTTTATTGTTTTGAATTTTGTAATTTTTAGCTAAAGCTCTTGCTTAGAGAGTACATGTTTTGCATCTTGCACTAAAGCCACTATACATATTTGCAAAGAATAATTCTAAACCTTGTGTAAAAATCAGTCAGGACTGAAAGAAATTCATCTTTCTTATTATCTCTTTGAATATTTCAGTAGGTAAAGCTGTGGTTTAAGGAAAAATGTATTACACCGTGAATATTTGATCAAAGTCATAACTTCTATGGAAAAGGAATACTTTAATGTACTATTGTGTACAATAAACATAATATATATTATAAAAAGTATATTTAATTGCTTTTTTTTAATTAAAAACCTCGAATAACAATTCCTAGACTTGCTGCAATCATATATAATTAAAGAAAAAAAAAGAAAGATTGAAATTACCATACTTCTTAAAGGAGGTGAATAAATGAAGAACAAATAAATCAATGCAGGTAAAAAAAAAGAAGCAATTAGAAAAACTCAACTTCAGATGTTTATAAAAATTTTATTAACCAAAGTATTACTGCAGATGATACCAATGAAAATACAGTGAATATGTACACACCATGATGATGGAGCTACAAACAATAGGTAACACTGAACACACACTCCAGTGTTGTTGTAGTTTGAGACAATAACTAAAACTGAATGTACACATCAGTGTTGCTGGAGTTTGAACCAATAAATAAAACTTAACATACACACACCACAGTGTTAGAGATAAAAATAATATACAAAACACTGAACACATACCGTATTTTGCGGTGTATAAGACGCACTTT
>NW_013666938.1:230466-249137 GCF_000517525.1 Limulus polyphemus
CTTTTAAAAACATAACTATTTATAATGCTCCCTAAGTAATAAAAAATAAATTATAGTAATGGATGAGAGCGAAAAAGCTTGTAAATACACGACGATCCCCGTTTAATGTGGAGCAGAATAAGGCTCTTGATGTTTTGAGCTCTTTTTTGTTTAGAACAATATATATATATATTAATATTTAAAGTATCAAATTGAATTTTTGTTCAATAAAAATCTTTCAAATACGACTGTAGCTTTTTTTCCCCCAAAAACTTTGTCTTCAAAATAAGGGTGCGTCTTATATTCCGAAAAATACGGTACCAACCATGGTGTTGTAACAGTTAGAAACAATACAAATCACTGAACACACACACACAAACTACAGTCTCACTGGAGCTAAAAACCAGTAAGAAAATTGAATACATGCAATAAAATTGCTGGAAAAAGAAACAACCAAAAACATACTTAGCATGGTAGCAGTGAAGTTCACAATAATGAATAAAACAACTTACCAACAAACAGTGAACAAAACACAAGTTTTACATTTAGTACAAAACCCAAGATAGTCTCAAATGCTGCTTTGCAATGAAAATAGGACAAAGTAATATTTGACCTCATTCAAAGACAACTTCTCTCACAATGAATAAGCTAAACTAGCAAGGGTGGATAAAACAAATGAATTTCAGCAACTCGAGGGAACTTGAGAAGAACTAGATATAACAATAATAAATACTCAAATAGGGTTAGTCTGTTATTTGGAAAATAAACAGTCAATAATTTTTTTTTGTAATTTACTATGAACCAGAAAGAATGAAGATCACTTAAGTTTACTGAAGAGAATCTGTGGCCAACCTAAATTGTAAGTTTTTATTAATAAAAGATACCTTGAAAAATACATAACAGAAAACTAAATTATCCTAAAACAATACTAATAATGTCTATCAAAAACTTACTTTATCCTATAATTTTTTAAATCATCTTAACTTGAAATTGCATACTTTTGCTGAATTTTACCCACAAGTTTTGAGACTTAAGAGTATGCTAGTTTGTTTTGTTGAATTTTGAGTCAATATGTGCTAACCATCCCTAATTTTGAAGTAACGTAACAAGCAAGAGGGAAAGCAGCTAGGCAACACCATCCAAGACAACTCTGATCATGCCAAATAGAAGGATTTAGGCATAATTTTATAATGCAACCCTAAAGATCAATGCTAACCACCAAGCTGTACTTAGCCCTTAGAGAAATCTACATTATATTACTTTTACTCATACTTAATAAGTTTCACTCCACTTACTTGTATTTACAAAGTTGAGAATCTTCATTAACTGTTTAGTCACAGATATAATAATTTTAAAATTTACAAATACGTGATAGAAATTTAATTGATACATCTTTTGGATATTTAAAATATTTGTTTATCTATTGGTATAAGTCATACACCCACATAATCATTACATCAAAATTCTGCAGACTAATGTAAAGTTTAACTTCAATACCATGATATATACTGCAATTAAGAACAAAATATATTACACTGCCATCTAGTTTATTATAACATCAGTCAAAATAGGAAGTTAACTAAGAACTTAAACAAGATTTGGGTGTCTTTGGAAATTTTTAGCTTACCATTATGTTAGCAAACACATTTGATGATGAAGGCATTTGTTGAAATCCTGTCTAAAGAAAAAAATTAGGAGAGTATAATATTTTAAGTTATAGCACTTAAAATATTATGATTGGCACTTAATTGAATAAAATATCCTCTAAACCAACTGAAACTTTTAATTAAAAACATGAAAGAACTTGAAATAATTAATATGTTCACTTAAATGATGATGTAGCATTGGATTATCTGTGGCTTCACACCCAGTTTTTTTTGGCCATGTTGACCACATTAAACTAAAACCATGATTTAATTTTACTTATACCAAAAATTATGCAGAAAGCATTATAATAATTAGAAAGTTTCAACAAACAAATATTATCCAACACAAGGGGAAAAACATATTTGCTTATTTAGAGGTTATCTTGTTTTTTTCTATATACGTGCATATGACACTAAATTATGTGTTTTGATAAACAAAGTCTTTTTCAAAACTAAAACCTAATAAAAAAATAACTGGTCAGATATGAATGGGAAAACTTTAAAATATTTTCTACATCTGAAAAAACTATCAGATACATTAGAATGTATATGTTTATCACACACACACACACAAAAAAAATATATACCAAAGCCAAATGAACATTTAGAATTTTTTTAAATTTGGAACTATTAAGGTAACAAATATTTGCATCCTCACAATTTACATTAAATCGATAGAGAAACAATCTTTATCTCTACGTCACCCGAGTCTGTTGATCCGATTTGAAAAAACACTGCACAGTTTCACTATGTTTATGATAACTAGTAACTTTTTTTTCATAACAAAATTATATGAAAGCCACTTTTTCTTTAAAAAATGTTAATCGGAAGGTTTCAACTAATAAATGTATCTTTTACATCTCTTTTTGGTGATTTTTTTTCCCCCATTTAAACAGTTACTCAGGCTGATAAGGCCTAACGCAGTGGCTTTGTTGGTGAAACAAGATTTGATACCATCAAGTGCAAAATAAGTGAACTAAGTTTTCCTCATCCATGAAAAAAGATTTATTTCCTTTCAAACTGCAATATCATAATTCAAAAAAGTATAAAAACTATAAAGTATGCTTTAAATACAAATTATGGTTGAAATTTGGTAGAAGTTCTTAACAAAAATTGTTTCTTATAGCCACATCTTACCATGCTAAGCTTTTATCACTTTGTTATGATCTCTACATGAATCTCTGCTAAACTGGAAATCATACTGGCTTATACAATTGAAAAGAACAGAAAAAAAAGCTTTCATTACATTTTTAGATCACCAGCCTATGATGTTTCAAAGCTAAGATACGGGCAATTACTTCACACCATAACAACCAAGAGAACAGTGATTGGCCAAGTGAATAAAACTACATTTGTATTCAAGTTATAAGGCCAAATAAGAACCATTTTGTTGAAAACTATTATGGCTATCCTGTTAAGAGCTATGAGTGGTGTATTATACCAAAAAATTCAGGAAAGACACAAACACTAATCAACCCAAAATCAAAATTTTAGATTGGTAATTTTTATGTATAAAATTAAATAAATAATTTTTTTATCGAATAATTTTCAACAGCTAAGTTTTGTTTTTAATGTGTGGAATCATAATGATATTAACTACAATAAGCATATTTTGTACACCAATTACCAATGTACCGTGAATTAAAATCTTGATACAATCGATATATATATATATTTCAATTTAATAGTATTTTATCACTACCTGAGATGGAAATTGCATTGTAGAACTGTCTTCAGCCCCCATCAAATCAGGCTTCAATACTGAGTTGTTCTGGTTGAAGCCAGTCATTAAAATTGTGTTGTTTTGATTAAAGCCAGGCCTAAGATTCTGAGAGGGCTGAAAAGGTGTAGAGGCAGCCTGTTGGACAGGGAACAATGAAGGAGCTTTCTGTTGAACTGGGAATGTCAAATTTGCAGCATGCTGGAAATGGAACATTGAAGGAGCTGGCTGTTGAACTGGGAAAGAAAGAGGCATAGCCTGTTGAGCAGCAAACATTGGAGGACCCGGTTGCTGAACTAACAAATTTGAGGCAGCAACTTGATGGATAGGGAACATGGTGGAAGCTGGCTGTTGGACAGATGTAATAGTGGTTGACTGGTTGACAGAAGAAGCTAATGGGACAGGTTCCAGAAGTCCTAAAGAGGGTAAGCTGCTAACTGTTGTCACAGTGCTAGTTGATGATGATGAGAATACTGTGAAATCTCCAAATTCATCATGTTTGCTTAAAAACAAAAGCAATGAAAACAATTACAGAGTGTATGAAGTAACATCTTAGTATAAGCAAATAAAGAACAAAATGATAAAACACACACAGAGGTGAAACTGAAAAAAGAATCTGTGATGTACAGGCCTAATGCATTCTTTGATGGGTCATACCCTCTGCTGTGGACTACAGTTTCACCTATTCAAGACTCAACATCACAGCTTGTGTCAGCAAACCAAAGAAATACCACCATTAGGCCTCTTATAATGGTGAAGTGTATATAATATCTGAGGCATTTTGAGTGAAATAAAATGGATTTAAAACACCATAGATACACATGCACACACACACACTGAGTGTTTTTACAAAAGAACCACCATATAACATAAGTTTTTCAATGACTGTTGAATTTTATTGAATACAAGTAGAAGATGTAAAACTTCTTACAACTTTATTGACACATCATGCAAAGAAAAAACAATATTCTTTTGCCTGACTGTACCTATTCTCAGTACCTTCTAGTACCATGGTTGACCTACAGATTGAAAAGTCAGTTTAAATACTATTACAAAAGCTCATTCTCTTTGCCTGTTAACCTGTAGGTGTCTACCCAAAAAAATCATTAACTGTTACACAGCATACAACAATTACATAAAGTACTCATGTAAAAAACTTCTCCTTAGGATTATTTTACGACTTATCTAGTTAAAAGCAGTAAATCCTACAAAATTCTACAAGCAATTTAATTTTGTGTTTCTTGAGAATACTATAAAATTTTCAAATAACAGCAGAAGTTTTTAAAAGTGGAAGAAAATTGCTTTTATTTCTCAGTCAATTTCAGTTTTCCAGTTTACAGGCATTTTCATGAGAAAAACCATGTGTGAGGTGGTTCACATCTGCAATTGAAGTTGTGCATATAAACTGAACGGGTACTTAAAGTGGTGACAAGGAAACAGCTAGAAAACATCTGCTCCTTTAACATTACAAATATTTGCATTATATTAGCAGAGTTATTGATTTTATCAAAAACAAAAAAATATATACAATTACACAACAATACTATGTTCAAAAGGTTTATTTCAATTTTGATTTTCCTCTTTGCTTTCTATAAGATGATCTTCAGAACCATAAGGATTATCACATTTGTTCTGTGTTTTCTTCCTATGATTTTATATCCAATTTCTTGTAATCTTGAAACATTTTCAGTTCAATTTTATTGCCTTTGGCTGCCATCTCCTCTGTTTGCTTCAAGAACAATCACAATGAATTAGAAATTATTACTTCATACATTTCTTTGATAACACATTCCTGATTTCCTAAGTAGAAGTTAAAATTGTAATATTATGCATGATTTAATATGGCCTTTCACACACACACACGACAAGTAGCACACGTAATTAGATTTGCACATGGGCCAATGTATATGGGTGCGACAAGACATGACAAATGGAAAAGACTGAATTTATGTTGAGGAACATAATGTTTGTGGAAAATATCATTATATCCTGATGGTCTAAGAGGTAGAGTTTCTTAACCAAGGTCCTCATAAAACAAAAGAAACGAAACCTCTGGAACTTTGTTTTGTAAATAAATGAACAAATGTAAAAACATACACTTTGTATGTAACTGTATTTATGTTATGATGACAGAGCTTTTTGTTGATAATGTATTGAACAGAAGCTAGGTTTATTGCATAATTAGAACACATCACTTTGAAACAAAAGGTTAAACAAAGGTGGATTTACAGTAAAACATTATAACAAGGGATTGCATTGGAATTTATGAAGAAAACTGAAGTACAAAACAGTTATAATTTTTCTATGAATCAAGTGATAAGAGCTGTGTGATTTTGATTAAATAATGTTGAAGGGAACTTTAGCAATGAAACCTACCTAGTTTGACTGGTTTCGGATGCACTTTGAAACTGGGAAAAGTCTGCAAAATTATCATTGTCTGTTGCTACAAAAATAAGAAAGGTAAATATTGTTACAATAGAAGACTTCTTAATCAAGTGTAAACATAAGAAAGTTAATATTTTCCTCATATGAAAATGTATTTCTGATAGATACTCACCTTCTTACACAGAATACCTTCATTCGTCATGCATCTGTCTATAAGATTTTCTATATTACTAGCCTTGGGCTAACTCCCACCTATAAAATTATATGTCTATTGTGAACTGCACTATTGTAAGATATTATCATGTGACAATAGCCCTCTACCAATAGGAGGGCGACACACACTACATGCAAAGTAACTCCCCTTAAGTACTTGCACTCAAGATAACTTCACTCTTAGATGAGGCAAGGAGAAAATGCACCAGAAGTGGGAAGGTTTTGTTTGTTTTGAATTTCAAACAAAGCTATACAAAGGCTATACATGCTAGCCATCCCTAATTTAGCAGTGAAAGACTAGAGAGAAGGCAGATAATCATCACCACCCACCACCAACTCGTGGGCTTCTCTTTTACCAACAAATTGTGAGATTGACCATTACATTATAATGCACCCATGGCTGAAAGGGTGAGCATGTTTGGTGGGACAAAGATTTGAACCCATGACCCTTAGATTGTGAGTCAAGCGCCCCAACCATCTGGCCATGCCGGGCTGAATTGGGGAGGATAGAAGTATCTATCAGAAATACATTTTCAGATAAGGAAAATGTTAACTTCAAGACAATACCTCACCTTACTACACAATAGCTAGATTCTCACACAGAAGTGGTGGAGAGGCTGATGCCAAGAATTAAACATAGATGAGCTTCCTTCAGAAAGTGCCACGGAGTGTGACATCCAATGGCAGGGACTCCATAGGGGCACAGACGTGGGAGACCACATCTTGTATCAATCAGGGTATACTTTTTGCTTGGAATAAAACAGAGGGAAAGGCAAAACAGCCCAAAGTATCGCAGTGATGGGCAGAATTAGATTAGAACCAACTGAGCACCTGCATACTATGGTCAGCAGGCCAAGAAGCGTATTGTGGTTAAAGTGTGATCAGACCACACTGTGAGTGCTCGTCTCGACTCAATTGGACAGGCTTTTGCTGGTGCCATGCACAATGTTGAGGCACTCTCCAAGATCCACCATCACAGTGGCTAGGAACTGGTAAGTGACAAGGATCTCCTGTGCTCCAATGGAAGAAAGGGGGTAGAATTTGTGGTGGGGAGACCCAGAAAAATGCCCAGATCCCCATCAGGTACTCGCTGAAAAGGTCTTTTTCTGGAGACAGTGCAGTGGGAGACCACGTAACCCTATTTTTAAAAGCTGAGAAGCACAAGCTAAAGAAATGGACAGACACTTTCCTGGTGTTGGTTTTTTATATAATAGTCCATGGAAAGATACAGACTGGATCAGGCAATTGAGTAGTGTGAATAACACAAGGATATCTCTAATGGTCTTGCATAACACCCCATCTCAACAGTGGGCACTGATAAAGCCAAGGTGGATGGACTAAGCACTTTCCATTACCCCTGGTCTGATGCAGATTTTGGGAAATAGCATACCTTGGGAGGCAAGATCAGCCACTTGGCAGGATCCTATGAAAGAGAAAAGGGCACTGAAAAAAACATACTTTTTCTATTTTCAAGGACAGTTTGCAGATTGAAGAAAAGCAACCAGAAGGAGCCAATATCTTGCACAGAAGATGAAACAGTCAAATGGTGAATATAATGAGGGATGAATGTGTGGAGAGTTGTCCATTTGCCAGCTTCAAGGATCGGTGAAAATGAGATGCAAAAGAGTGAGAAAAGTGGCAAATGTGACGTGATGAAATGCGAAAAAGGCTGTGAGCATCGACATCCAGAGAAGCATACACTTCATGTGAATATGACTGAAAAATGTCATTTTTTCTGAAAAGGTGGTGTCTATTTACTTGTGATCATGCTGTGTATATATACATACATGATTTTTAATTTTTATTATGACATTGACTACAAAAAGTACACAAACTCACAAGTAAGTACTAAAGTTGTTTTTTATGTATATTTTTATTTATTGTTATAAAAATAATAAAATGTAAAAATAACAAACTTATTAGGTTAGATACGAAAAATAAAATGAAAAAATTCTCCACAAGGAATACACATTAGTTGCTGACATATGACATAATTCAATACAAAAAAGCAATAAAACAGTACAAGTAAATGAAATCAGTTGTGAAAAGATAAGAGGACTGAAGATTTTAGGATAACTGAAATTGTCTGTTCAATGTATATTCATTCTATAAAGAAAAAAAGGGTAATTTAAATTTATTTTGTATTTTTACATGGTTACAAGGTCAGTCAAATGGATTGAGCCAGCATACAGTGTTAGGGTAGAGAAAATAACAGATAAAACAAACTTTTCTCAAAAACATTTTGATATTCCTTTAGGATGTTCTAGAGGTTATACAAATGAAATATGATAACAGTAAAATTAAAAAGTTTTTTTTATTATTAACATCATTATCATCTTTCACTTGGACTGACTCAGTAAGGGCTTCATAAATTCAAAATCAAATTATTAATAACAATAATTAAAAAACTGATTTTTTTGTGTACAAATGACTTGTAATGTTCACTAAAAGCTTGCCAAATTTAATGAACATACGGTTATGGTATGTATGTTTTTGTGGTTACCTGTTGGTTACAAGGTTGATTAAAATGACCAAGCCAGTGTACAAAAGGTTCTTGACGCACCATAATGATCTGATCAAAAAGCATAGGAAACAAAATAAAATGATTTATTATAATAAAAATTTAACAGCTATGACAGCAATCTTACCCGTTTCGTTTGCGGAAGACCCAAAATCCACCAAATCTGACAAAAGATCTTGATTTGTAGCTGAAAGTTGTTTAGGAGTGGGATTTGAAGCTAAGTGAGGATTCTTAACTGGTTCCATTTGAGATGAAGTATTTTCTCTCAAATCTGTAGGCTGAAAAATTAACAATTACTCATAGATAAAGAATACTTTTGTTTTGGATATTTTCACACAGCTATATAAGGATTATCTGTGCTATCCATCCCTAATTTTGAATTGACTGAGGTGAGAGGAGGCAGCTAATCAGAAGCACTTAACAACTCTTAGCCTACTCTGATTGAACAGTGAGATTTGACTGTCACTCTTATAATACACCAATGGCCCCAAACTGCAGAGTCCAATTTATTATTTTTTGTAGTAATAGAACACGAACCATGAATCATTACATCTATAATCGGGAATGCTAACCCCTAGGCCACAACTGATCCCTTAAGATATAAAAACAGGGGATATTCAAGGATATTTCTAGGAAAGCTGAGAAACTACCACTTGAAGGTAGCCAGAACCTTGAAGCAGATGAAACAATATAAAGTAAATGAAAGGAAACAAATGTGTCAGGTAGCATTAAAAAACTTACAAGCATAAAACACCAAGGCCCTAACAGTAACTCGCATTTTGGTATTTTTGTTTCAGATAAACCAATAACAGCATCATAAGACTGTTATTTAATTCAGTTTTTGGGTTAAGAGGAAGTCTGAATAAAGATTATCTTCTAATTTTGCTATATAATTAGGCTTACATCCATGAATGACTTACTAAGGCCAAATATTTCATTGCTGCATGCGTTAATGTTGCACCATGTTACATACACATCTTAAGGAATTTGACATACAATACTGATATGTTAGTTACCTCTCTCTTTCTCTCAAACT
The DNA here is from genome assembly GCF_000517525.1 of Limulus polyphemus. Taxonomy (NCBI): domain Eukaryota; kingdom Metazoa; phylum Arthropoda; class Merostomata; order Xiphosura; family Limulidae; genus Limulus; species Limulus polyphemus. The sequence goes on from NW_013666938.1 coordinate 239,967, forward strand.
CAAGTTATCAGTTTATTGTGATGTATATCCTAAAAAAGTATGAGATATGGAGCACACAGGGGAACATGTGGTGTACAAACTATCCTTTCCTGACATTAGGGACAAATAGATGTGTACATCATCATAATAATAATAAAAGTTTTGACTTTTCTTATAGGAGTGGTTCACTAATAAGTAAAATACTTTTATCTTAGAAGAAAAATTAAAATAATACAATGATGTTTTCTTAACCTTTTAACATTTTTTTCAGTATCTGCGAGAAAATCAGGTTTGCAAATTTTTCCTCGTCAGATTTTACACTGATGATCTAGTGAATTGCCAGTAGCATATCTAGAAAAGCAAGAAACCATCAAACGGTGGTTTATTTTCATCAACAAGAGTGATCTTGATCTTAGAAGGTAATAAAACAACAAATGGATTGCTGAAACAACTTGATATAAAAAAAAAACTTGTAACCTTGTTAATATAATGTACAAACAACTCAACAAATACTGATACTTATTTTAAGTGGTTGAAACTATAAAACATATTGCTTGATACACTGTTTTTAAAGACAGCTTTTATTTATGTGTAACCTAGAGTTTCACAAGACATGTCTTTTGATTTTTTTTTCTTTCTTCCATGAGTCATCATCTTGGAAGTATGAGGAGATGGACATAGCACAGAAATTTTAAGCTACTGCTTGAGACTTTTAGGGGTATTTTTGGAACTAAACTTAGCAAGTACTTTTCTTGCCAGTTATTATATACATAAAGTACCTCGAGTTTGGTTTCTTTTCCAAAATTTGCTGCAGCTCCAAGATCTATTTTTCGATTAGTTTTAGACAAGCCCCGTGTCTTCTCCAAGCTTTTTGTTGAACGATTTTCAACAGAATCAGAGTCTTCATCTTTGAAATCAAATCTTCCATCATTTGACTTTTTGTCCTCATCATTACTGTAAAAATTGTATTTCAGTTAATAAAACCTTGCAAACAATTTTAAAATTGGTCAATACACGTTTATATTTCCCAATTGCATCTATTGCTACAGATGTACAAACGTTACAACAACTGTAGAGTAGATACATTTAGGCTAGTACTAGAATTATAGTCGGTTTATCTATTTTTTTAAATTTTAAACTACTGTTCATGACTAAATAGCTTCCACCACAGAGAATATGAGTTGCATGTAGAAATTCTGAAGCATTAACTACTGGAAAATTTAAATTGAATCTGAAAGTTATTAAGCTGTCTATATTAATAGAGTGAAAAACAAACTCACCAAAGACAGTACTTGGCATTAGAAAAGTCAAAGCAATTAAACACTATGAATTTATTACATACATTACCATACTCTTGTAGGTTACACTGAACAGATGCAAACAATATAAATCCACTGAAGTTTTATGTTTGAATGCTGTTCAAAAAAAAGTTTGGTATACAAGGTCAAAACCACTTATACACCTGTACACTGCTTTTTAAGCTTCTTACCTGTCTGGAGAGTCTTCAAAACTTTTTCTTCTGCCAAAGCTCAACTTGGGTAGTCGGCTGCTGCTTTTATTGATGTCAAAGTCAAAATCATCTTTATACTTCTTATCGTACTTATCATTATATCTGAGGAAAAGAATTTCAAGAAAATAGTCACATAAATGTTCATTAGATTCAACTCCTTACATATTTTCACATGTAATTTCCATAGGTGTAATCTTTGAAAGTTTTAAATCAAGCAAATCTAGTTTACACACAAAAAATTACACAATGCATTATATTATCATTCCATGTTTAAAATTTCATTTAATTCAAAAATTAGTTTCAAAACATTTATAGCAATAATTTTGATTTTCCTGAAATATAGCTTAGATTTCTACATGACAAAGCATGATCTTAGATACTCCCCCTTCCTCCTTTCATTAAGTATACCTTAACTCACAAGATCTATTACAATATAAAACAACTCATCACATCATAAATTAAAATGTAGAAGTATGTAAATGTATATGAATCATTTAACTCAGCTATACATGTAACCTAACCTTATATGGAAACAAGATCTTGAAAACATGCAACATAATCTGACATGTACTATTGCTTGGATTTTAATTTCCAATTTCCCATACAACCTAAAGATGTACAGAATAACTATCTCAGTCAGATACATAGAACTTTACTTATAATCTCAAATTACAAGTCACAGAGTTCATTCAACCTCTAATCTAAAGCATTACATATTCCAATTTTGCCCATAACTACCTCTTATTCTACCCATACCCTAAAGGTTTAAAAACTGTATGTACTACCAATCTTTCTTGTAATCAAAGATGCAAATGTAACTTCCATTTCTTTTATATATAACAAGAAATCTAAGTCATTTACACATGATTTGATGAGAAAATAAGAGATTTATTTATAACAGTTCTGGTCTCTAGGTGTACCATGTGAATTTAAAGAACCTTGGCTTAACTGTTATCAATTTTAACATGGCACACACACTCAATATGTGGTGGCAATGGAATAAAATTGAAAATATTATGTAGCCTTAATCTTAACTAAAACCCAAAATTTAACAAAACTAACCTACTATCAACATCAATCTTGGCTTTCTTTGTATACAAGTTCTACTCTTAATTTACCTGTAACCTAGAGTTTCACTAGACATCCCAATGTATTTATCTTTTGATTTTTTCGCTTTTTTTCTTTCTTCCCTGAGTCGGTCATCATCTTGGATAAAGTCTATGAGATCTTTCACTCTTTGTCTCACTATTATAAAACAAATAATGATACTGAAATTTTTTTTAACCTTCTCTACATCTTGTAATGAAGAAGAACCCGAATAATAATAAAAATTTTTACTTGTACTTTTTAAATAAAAACACAAATAATAACATAGAAGTTTATTTTCCAAGCACATGCAGGAGCAGCAAAATACGGGAAAAAATTTCAAAATAATATATTTACAGGAGCAGCTGGCTGATACTTATTTTAAATGATTGAAACTATAGAAACATATTGCTAGATAAATTGTTTTTAAAGACAGCTTTTATTTATTTAAATCACAGTAAATATGCTTACAACAACAGGAGTTCTAATATATAGGATTTTTGAAAACAAAATCAGTAACCTAGTCTCAGCTATTGATTAAAAAATAGATTAAAAGAAAATGCAAATCCATTACACTAATGATCATTAATTTAAATAGATTAACTTTACAATAACATCTCTTGATATTCCTCACACACACACACACATTGATTACATGATACATCTGTGTGCTCAAAATGTTTTTTCTTTTTTAATTTGATTAAGGGTTGTTAAAAATAGTTATATATCTTGCATGCATTATGAAACGCACAAAAAGAAACTTAAAGGATTGGTCAAATATTTAAATACTTTTATATGGTCAAAACACTATACATGTTTTATAATTAGATTTTTGGTATAATCTTATTTGAACAAAAAACAAAATAGTTTGACTGTTATAACTTCTGTTGATCACAAATCTAATTTTTTCTTAACAAAAATAATTACTAATGTTTGACCTTTGGATTGAAGTTAAAACAAAGATAATCATGAATACTATTTAAAACATATAGTTAAGCAACTTTATCGAAGGACATAGGTGTGTCATTAAACTTCTACATAAATAAATACACAAAAATCAATGAGTTTTGTTATTATTTAGTTTTTATTCCATAAATTTTTGGCTCCAATACCAGGGCCTATGAGAAGTGAATTTTCATGTAAAATGTATAAATTGTTTAAACAAAGCTGGTAAAAGGAATAATCAAATATGGAAATTATTTTTCAAGTTATTTGATAATTTCATCCTAGGTTGTAAGTCTGAAACATTACCAATTATTTCTCTTCCCAACTTAAATATGAATTTTTATAAATACTTGCCATTAACCCCTTGATCTTTCCCTTGTTCATCAATAAATGAGTAATTTTCTAAGCTCCTCAGATCATATATGTGTTCTCGTGCACTAGTGACAACTCGTTCTGAACCATTCTTTACAAGATAACCAAGAACTAACAAGGACTGAAAGAAGAACAAATTTCATCATTATTGAAATGTACACAAAGCTGTTTTAATACAGTGTATTAAAGTCAACCTTTAAAAAGAGCATATTTGTTCTTATCCTTCTTAGATCTACTCTACTGTTTACATGACAAGCTGAAAATGCATTTAATAATATAAACACAGTAATAGAAAATTTTTATTTTTACATAAAAATTGAAATTGTATTTCTTATTTTACTCTAGTGGTGTGTACATACATATGATCAGGCATCTGTGCAATATATATATATATATATATATATCTGACTACTTTTTCAATGTTCCAAACTTTTTCAAAATAGATGATGGTGAAAACAAATATGATACGTAGTCTATTTTTAAAAGTAAGATTACCAACATGTAGTAAGTTGATGGAACCTCCTAGATCCAAAATTCAAGTTTGAAAAAGCATAACAGTACTTTAGTGCATGTCCAAGCTATATAAAAAAAAAGGTGGGCACAATTAGAGATGGTTGCTCATGGTAACCTTAATTTGAATGTCAATGATGTCTTCATGTCAGCTAATGACAGTTTACTATGCTACAAAAGCAGACATTGTATCAGATAAAGTGAAAAAAGAACTTGAGTTAGAATACAGTAGTAAAGTTCAGAAATGTATCATCAACATAATATAACAAGTTATAGCAGAAGACAGAAGAATGTACAGGTTTAATTGCTGAAAACAGATTATTTGAGATTTAAAACAAAGTTCAGAGCATCAACTACCTTCAAGAAGCTAAGTGTTCTCTTGAAAATAAGCAGTGTGGACTGGTATGTACAAAATACACCCTTGCTCTTGCTTTTGGATATAGCTAGACAAAAGGAAACTAAGAAAAACAAGGTAGGCACAGGTGTTATTTCAGTGGAACTTTTGACTGAGTAGACATAGTAGTCTTGAAAACTTTAATGGACTCCAACTTTCTGTTGTTGCAAAAAGAAAATATGCCAAATCTTGTTAGTTCTCAGACTTCTGAAGAAACAGCAGCAAAAAGTAACGTACAAATTATTGTGTAAAAATACAAGTATTTAATTTTGAAATCATATAACACACACACACACGTATATATCATGCTTTTAAGCTGGACTCCAAACATGAGAAACTCAATACATTAATAAAATTAAAAGTAGATAAATACTACTGTACCTCAGTAAAAGAAAGTTAATTTTGCCATATCATCTTATTTTGAAAGGTAAAATACCTAGTACACTAAAACTTGTCTGTATCTCAGAACCATGTCAGGTCATCTTATATTAAAAGTTTATTCTAAATGTGAAATAAAACAAGAGAAAGTTTCACTAAAAAAAACAGCCAGACAGATTCTTTGATAAAATAGCAAAATCTTCAGACAGCTGAAAAACATGGAAAATTGCCTTAGAGGTACACATTATTCAGACTGATAATTAACTAAAGGAATCAGCCAGCAAAAATGAATATTGTTTAATTTAATTTAATGTTTAAACACAATTTACTTTGTACAGAAAGTTATAATTTTATTATAAATAGTGCACTAGTAGTGAAATGTTTACTACAATTATAAGCATATTGTACACTAGGCTTAGAGATAACTTCACTAATATGTAGAAAAGTTGGTGATTTTGTTAAGCTACATAACACACTTCAAATTGTCCAATTTAATCAGAAAGCTAAGAAATATGGTACAAATAAAAATTGTTAAGCTATCCAAATATAGGTGTGTGTAAAACTTTAATAACATAGACAAAAGAAAACTTAAATAACTTTTCAAACATTTAAGTTTCTATTCATTTAAAATATAATAAATAAAGTATTTAGTTGAAACAAACGAGCTGTCATTCAGTAAATTGCTTCAAAAATCTGAAAGAACATTTGGTATTGTGTGTACTATTTACATCATTTGCTCTGTTTGGCTGCCTAAAGTACAGTAAAGAAGAAACCACTTTAAGATTTATAAGTTTACAATTCCTTTAACATGGTTGTTTCACTTATACTACAACACCATGTGATAGCCATTGTATTGATTATGCTTTCCACATTAAGCTATAAATATGTAAAAGGTATATGTTTTAGTATTTCATTGTTGTTGTTAAGACACCTAATGCTTAACTTTAATACACATTTCCATTAAAAATGTCTTTATTAAATCATTTGATTAGACAATCAGCAATTCCTTTCCAAGTTATATTTACAACTAGCATATAGCCCATCAAAAATGAAAGAAAGAAAGAAAGAAGAGGAGGCAGGAAAGTGAAGTCAAGGCAGTCAAACATTGGTATATTCATTTTTGAGCCAATTATTGGTAAAAATATATAGAATGTATAGAAAAGCCAGTGTGTTTGATAACACTACATTCCAACAATGCCTATTATATCATGTCCCATAGCAACAAAAGTATAACCTAATATTGTTGTTAGTCTATGTATTGAAAGTATAAATGAAATGTTTAGACAACCAAATTGGAAAAAATATTTGTGATTTCTTAATATAGAGTTTCCACTGATTAAAGAGGTTTGTTTTTTTACTTAAAATGTTGGTGATATAACAGAAAATAGTTGAATTCAGAAATGATTATGTTTAAAATTGAATCAATGTTTTTACTTCCATGATAAATTTTATGCACTTGGCTCTAGGCTAGGTGATCCCACACTATGTCTTTACTTTAGACTTATTATACCAACACTCACTACAATTATAAGGTTTACCACCCTTTCCCTCTCATGGCCCCCTTGCACCCTGTCACTAAAATCATAATGGTCAGATAGTAATCAAACTATTCTATCTGGATAAATGCATTTTGGCTTTTATGTCTCCTTCTATTACCAGAAATCAAGCATGATGTGACACACACTGGCTTTTATATAGGTTAGATGTGTGAATTAAACTGCTGAAATGTCAGTTTAATATAAGTTTATCAGTTACGTTTAGATCATTACGCATAAGAAGTTCAAATATAAAATGCACACTGAGCAACACACCTTATAAGTTCGCCTCCAGTTTCTTTTATCATGAAGCATTCTCTTCCATAACATTCCCATCACCTCTGGAAAGTGTTCATATGCAAAGGTGCTCTGAGCCAAGTCTTGCATCTGGTTTCCTGTGGGACCCCAAGGGTCATCATTAGTTGCTTCTCGCACTTTTGTCTCCACCTCTGTGTAGTTCATGACCACATTGGTGCTACAAAGTTTAAGTATTTTTCTGTTACAATCATTTGAATGGAAGGTAAGTACAATATTCCTTACTAGTAGGATAAGCATGTTTCAGAGATATTCAAAAACAATATAATGTCGCATTTACTGGAGAGTAAAGTTGTTGGTTTCACATTGACTTGTTAGAGCTCTTAAATTTATTCTGTGTTGTACCTTGTTCTATAAAAAAATACAATGATTTGCTAAGGAGAATTACGAAAATTATCCTTTGAAAGAAATTAGTATAACACTATTTCCATTACATCTGCACCTTGGATAATTGTTTATACATTCTGTTCATTCTAGTAAATATTTTGAAAAATGGAGGTCTCTTTCTTCTTATATTATTTCTATATATTTTAATAATGTCCGAAAATCAAATACAAGTTTGGATTGATATCTTTCCATAGAGCAATTGATTTGCATTGTGTTGAAATACGTTCTCTATAACCTTTAGCATTACAGTTCAAACTGTTGTTATTCCTGTAACAGTTCAATATTATACAACTGTAAATTATACGACAAAACATGAAAATAATAGAACAGTAATTGTAGACATGGAAAAGGTGAGAGTCTGAGTCAGATTCTAACTCCATAAATTCACAGACAAACCTTTACCAAAAATACTTAATTAAAAAATCTGATTTCTTGTAATGTTGTAAAGACTTGTAATGTTTACTAAAGGCTTGCCACATTTTGTGAAGATACATTTACTACATTACAAATTATAGTATGTGTAGTTTAATGGTTACATAGTGATTGCAAGGTTGACCAAAATAACAAAAGCCATATAAAGTAGGCTAACAAAAAAATAAACCACACTTTTGGAATAAAATATTAGTACAAAGACTTAAAAACATTATCTTTATTTGGAAAGTTTAATACACATTAGTTTACCACTTGTATGGTGGTTTGGCCTAGCAAATTTTCAATACTTTCTCTCTTTGCATTTACAGGTGTAGATTTATGTAATCTTCTATTATCTTGAAAATCAAGAAACAGAAACATCAAATATCAACAAAATCCAAACCACACATTTTACATATTCTTTTATAATGTTTTCCTTTTATCTTTAGCAATTTCTAATCTAGTAGAAATGCTAACAGTTTATTTTTATTAACCAGTATTCTTTCAGTATTAACCTTCTTTATAAATGCTTGATAAATTTTTAGACTTAGTTGTCTGTTGAACTAAAATTTAATTGAAACTAATATCCAAGCCATATTAATGAAAACTAAGCCTAAATACTTGTCTGTTGCTGCTAGCTCAATTTTTCTTCTATGATAGAACTTATTCTCATTGTTTCCTAATATACTCCTTTTCCAAAAATCAATATTCTTGTTTTATCTCTATTTACAATGAAATTAACAATAATTTCTTAACTAAAAAATATGTTGAAACCTCTTTTTTTGTAGAATAGAGTAAACAATTTAAAGGAGTTTGTAAAATTTACGAAATATGATAATCATATAACATTTTTAGTAAATCATTCATACCTGTATATGAAAAAACTGATACATGGATACACAACCTTCTTTTAACACTCTCTTGTTCCAAAACAATACTCTAACTTTCTTGTATATTGTTTTCAAATCATCAGTACTGTTTCTTTACTTCTATATATCATAGTTTTCTCTATTAAATCAAAAGATTTATAAACATCTATAAATCATACAAATAATCCTCCTTTCTTTTCTGAATTGATAACTGATAATAAACTGCTAAACACAGAATATCAAAAGTTGAGTAACCAAGATAAAAGCCCATCTGACATTCAGTTAAAATATTATCTACCAAAACATATTTAAAACTTTAAATTGTACAATTTGTACAAACAATTTTAAATACAAAAGTAAAATTATCCTTAATTACATGCAATGCTTTTACTTTCACTTTTAAATATAGAAACTATTATATTGTTTTCAACACTTTATTAAAGAAAACCAAAGTCATAGATACAAAAAAAAAATTTTTTT
>NW_013666938.1:249322-252595 GCF_000517525.1 Limulus polyphemus
ATGCCTATATATATAGGTATATATGTATGTATATATATATATATATATATATATACATGTCCCTCTGTGTGTGTGCAAAACAAATATAATGGATAACATAAAAAGTCCATACTGAAACTTCAGCTCAGTTGTATAAAGTACTGATGTTATGAATAATATTACCTCATAGAAGAAACAAAAAAGTGTTATATCATTTACAAAATTCCACCTTTCTGTAATATACTGCTTTCAACTCGTTTTAATGTCTTCAAGGTGTCAAATTCAAATATCAGGTGTAAAACTTCATAACATTCAAAGTAGCAAAACTTTTTTTTTACAGGAAATGGTATGGTGAAAAAAAAAAGGATCCATGTAATGATTACACTGCTTTTTTGTATAACATTATTGATAGCTTTGCTGATGTTATTAAATTGATACAAATCAATTTTGTTGAGAATGCTTCCCTTATCTGAAGAGACCTTGATACCCAATCTTCACAAATGGTTCAGTGTGTAAAGATGATGAGTTTTGTAATCAAAATGTGTAAAGTTATGTACTTCGTTATAAAAAATTGAAACAGATGTGAGAAAAACATTAGTATTGTGGAAAAGAATTTTAGGTTGATAAAACTCTTAAGGTCTTCTGTCAAATGTTTAACCATGGTGGAAAGAGCTAATATTGGTTTTTTGTTAACAGGAATTTTTAACTCAAGAACCTGAAGGTTATTGTAGCCTCGTACAAATCTCTGATGATACCACATTTGAAGTAGCCATACTATATAAATATGTTGAACAGACTGCAAAGACAAACTACTAGAATAATAATTGGTTTAAGCCTTTAAAACTATGAGGAGATGCTCAGATGGGCTTGTTTTCCCTGAAAATTGGAATGCATAATTACTAAGAAAAGTTGGGCTTTGTTTTAGGATTAAAATTTTTATGGTGTAAAATAATCTTTATGTCACTTGCCTGTTTGAGTAGTGGAATAAAGAAGTTCTAAATACAAACCTAGACATTAAGCTTTAGAAGCCTAGACACAGGCTCTTTCTTAGATGATTTTGTTTTGTTTTTTTCAGTGAGTAAAAAATGCTAACATCTTCCTTATCTGAAAATGTATTTCTGATAGATACTCACCTCAACACACACACACACACTAGCTCAATTCCTCACACATCTGCCTATGAGATTTGTGTGCCACTAGCCTTGGGCTAACTCTCACCTAAATATCACGTAATTAATGTGAATCAAGCTAGTGCATGTTGATATTATCATGTAACAATAGCCCTCCACCAATAGGAAGGTGACACAACCTCCTTGTGCAGTAATTCTCCCTAGGCATTTGCTCTCAAAATAACTTCATTCTTACATGAGGCAAGAAGAAAGTGCACCAGAAATAGGGAAGGTGTCAAAAGGTAAATATCTACAAGAAATACATTTTCTAGGTTTGACAGCAAAGTTTAAACCTAGAACTTTACCTATGGAGCAAACTGTTGCTACCACAGAATCCAACATTAACTCTTTCAGTTTGAATCTCAATGAAACAAAAAAAGTCAGAATTAACATACTCTAAACTTTTAACATATAATGACATAAAACTAAAATTCAACCTTAATAGCCTTGAAGTCAAAGCCTTAAAAGAATTAAGATCTACATAAGGAGAGCTGAAAAAGGCAGTTGTACCATAGTTGTAGATAAAACATTACAAAGTATGGGTTTACACCTTACTAAACGACAGGTCTTATACCTCACTCAAAGGTGATCCTACCAACAAAGTTCTTTCAAATATTAAAAAAACTGGTTAAAGGTTGCCCTGTTCTTACTACTAATGAAAATATTTCTGTTATCCTCACATACTATCACCCCCATTTTTATGTTATTTCTAAAATTCACCAAGATAACATTCCTTTCAGACCTATAGTGTACAGCATAGGTTTATTGGTAAAAAACTTTGCCAAATTCTTAGTCAAAAGATTAAACCCTCTATTTTAAACTAACCCCAATTTTCTCAATCAAATAGAATCAAAACTTCATATATACCAAAAAGATGTCTTAGTATTTTTGGAATTAAAATCTCTTTACTTCAATACCCGTTGAACAGGCTTTACACTGTGTAAGAGAAAATCCAGAACAAGACAATCCTAAAACAGAATACATTATTAACTTCACAAAATACTGCATAAACAATACTTATTTTACTAATGAAAGCCAGTTTTATAAAAAAACAAAAACATACTGGAATATCTATGGGATCTCCCCTTTCCCTTCTACTTAGTGACCTCTACATGTCTGTTCTAGAACTATTTGGGAATAATTTCACACACACATCAAGAAACCTGAAATCTTGTTAAGATATGTTAACAATATTTTAGTATATGGCAAGATGGGAAAGATAATCTACTTAATTTCATTGAATTGTTAAACACCTTGAGACCTAATGTCATAATTTCTACACATGAAGTAGAACCTAACTATTAGATGTTAACATAAGAAAACAATAAAGACAACCTGTATATACAGGAAACCCCATAATGGCACTATGCCACCACATATAAGATCTAATCACCATCTACAACAAAAACTTTCCTCCCACTTCACCCACACTAACCATGCTACATGACTTTGTACCCTCAAAGAAGACTTACAAATTGAATTGAACTACTTAAAAGACTATAGTACTATAGTGGAATTCTATGGTATTAATGTAGTTATTTATGATTTTTTAGTTATTCAAATGTATATATAAAACCTTAAAAAATATTTTTTCAAATCCTCCACGTGCAAATTTTAAAGGCTTAGCAACCTACATCAAACAGCAATCGAGTACAAAGGTTATAACTAGAAGAGATAATTTTTTGCTTTACTTCTTTATTTACTGTTCTATGTTTTAAGAAAAATCTTTAAGAACTTATTTCAAAATAGCAATAATCTATATAAATACATATAATGTATAATAATTGAAATGTGACTATTTTTACAAAATACTAGTCTACTAAAACATAGCCAAGACAAGGTACATCGTACATTCAAAAGGTCAGTTTTATGTTACTTGATATGGTAACATGATTGCCCATGAGCCGCATCATTATAACTTCTGTATTGTTAGCCAGGCATGGCTGAAAGGTCAATATAATAAATATATATATAAATGTACAATGTTATGAGATTTAAGCTATTTAGTCTAAACATTTATGTTTTCATGTTGAAATTTGTGTTCATTCTAGAATGAAAGAGGCATAACTTATTTATTTCCTAATTTTTTATGGTGGTTGCAAGATCAGTCAAATCTACCGAACCC
>NW_013666938.1:253180-256910 GCF_000517525.1 Limulus polyphemus
TAGGGACTGAGCCGATGCTGAAAGAGTTAACAAAATTAAGAATTTTATTGGATAGTCAACATGGTTTCACTAGAGGAAAATCTTGCCTTACAAATTTTTTACATTCTTTGAAAAGGTTACTGCTTAAGTAGATGAGAGTAAGGGTGTAGATTTTGTGTATCTGGATTTTCAGAAAGCATCTGACAAGGTGCCACATAAAAGGCTTATAAAAACATTATCTCTATAGGTGTGGGGGATAAATTAGCAAATTGGATAGAAGAGTGGCTGGGTGGAAGAAAGCAGAGTGTTGTTACGAATGGAGTTCAGTTAAACTGGATTAATGTCACAAGTGGGATACCTCAGGGCTCAGTCTTATGACCTTTGCTCTTTTTGATTTACCATTAATGAGTTAGATAAAGGAATAGTCAATAAATTACTTAAATTTGTGGTTGATATTAAGGTTTTCAGTGTTGCTAGCTGTGAAGAGGACACTGCTGATTCACAAAAGGATTTTGATCATTTAGTGAGTCGGGCAAATAAATGGCAGCTGGCTTTTAATTACAATAAATGCAAGATAATGCATGTGGGTTAGCATAATTTCAATTATAAGCATAATTTGGATGGGAATAACCTTAACAGCGTTAAGAAAGAAAGGGATCTTGGTGTAGTATTCAATCAGTCCCTAAAGTCATCCAAGTAATGTGCTGTTGCTGGAGGCAGGACAAATAGGATATTCAGTTGTATCTACAGAAATATTGAATACAAGTCTAAAGAGGTTATAATTTCATTGTACAGGTCACTGGTTAGGCCACATTTGAAATATTGTGTTCAGTCTTGGGCTCCTTATCTTAGGAAAGATCTTATTATAATCTTAAATCTTATTATAATGGAGTTACAACTAGTGAGAATACAGTTGTATTGAAATAAACAGTGCAAACTCAACATGTAATAGTACTGTAGACATTTTTTTTAATATTATTTGTTGTGTGGTGTACAACAATTCAGTATTTTGATTATGAGAGATCTAAATATTTGTACTCTGAAACTTTCGTGGCCAAGAACTATAGTTCTCTGAGAATCTTTAATTTAAGAGACAATGAATAAAAATATCAGTTTCAATTAAACAATTTACAAATTTAATGTAATTAACCTCAGTATAACCTACAGGCCTATATTCCAACAAATGGTCACAAACATTTATAATTAAATGTACATAACACACAATGTTCAACATGGTTTTGGAATTTATCTTCTACACTGGCTGCGTATGTGTACTACTGTAACTTAAAACTTGGCTTTCTTAGGTCAAGTTGATAGCAAACAGTATTAACTGGGGCCATAGTCCACACACACCACATCATGAGCGTTAGAGTAACCCTACACTAACTAGTAGTAGTAGCACTACTAATAATTACTAATACTAAGCTAATTAAGTTACGCCATATTTTCTCGGAAATCAATGGTATTATCAGTATCATAATACACATGAAAATTTTACAGCCAAACATTAAATTTTGAAAACAAAACAAAACTTACACTTTATCAGTAATTTCTCGAATTTTCCACATCTTGAACTTGAACTATTAGTATTACTATTAACAGTGTTACTAATTTTTTAAAAATAAGGAATTTATAATTTTAGTAGAACAAGCCAACTATTGAACTAAGGTCGTAATAAACTATGTCCTATTTAGAACCCAGAAATCTGTGACTATTATTTGCACGTTTCAATTTTCTTAATGTGTTGCAAGTAAAACTTCTTATTAAATCCAACAACGCGACTTCCATAAAACAGTACTTCTTTCTAATTCAATTCTAATGTTTCAGTGATAAACTATTAACAATTTTATAAAAAAGTAGGCGAGTAACATGACAGCCACGTAAAATCACGTGACATACATAACGAAGAATTTAGTCACACGAGGGCGATAGTTAAAATAAATATTTATTAAATATTAAGTGGATTTGCAAGAAGCAATCTTTTATAGGTACTTGAAATACATTTAGAAGTAATTTTAATTTCAATAAGCTGTGATATAAGTTGCTTGATAACTTACGTTTTGAATATCAGACGCTATGAGACTAATAAATTAGGTTGTTATGCTCATATAATGGCAAAGAAAAAAGTAATAAATTATCAGCTAAGTTTCTTTTACATTAAAAGTAGAAGACTGGACAAACTGTTCAAACAGCATTTTGTTCCTGTTAGCATTTTGTCCCCTATTGGATTAACAGTAAGACAGTTGTCATAAAACGCTAAAAATCAGGTTTCGATACCCGCGGTGGGCAGAGCACAAACAGCCTATTGTATAGCTTTCTGCTTTACAACAAACAAACAAACCTATTAGCATTTTATGTCATCGATATATGGTACTCTGCTCATGAGGGTAGCCAGTGGCGGTTCGTGACCTTTGAGGCAGATGGGGCGAATGTAAAATGTAGAGGCTGATTATAATTTTTTTTCTAATTTTAGAAGTAATATATGTGTATATAGTAGAGCGTATGATGTATCATAGTTTATACATATATATATAATATTAACAAAATTCATAGACCTATTAACTTATATGTAAGTGTAGCTATATTAGGAAATAAAAATTTTAATATTGTTGAAATTTTCGAATAAGATTACCTTGAACATTAAAGTGTAAAGGTTCTCTCTCCTTCTATTTTTTTGCGCGGCAAGGAGGTCGATAACCTTAGCGATAGACTCTGGAATGCTCTTGATTAGTTATCTATGAATGGATAAAATGACAAGTGCAATCAATCTGTCCTGAAACACTGAATTCTGGAGAAAAGTTTTAATTATCTTGAGAGTGCTGAAGCATCGCTCCAATTCTGCAGTGGCCACTGGAGTTACAAGTACAATTTCTATCATTTTCAAAGTTTCAGGAAATGTATTGACTAGTCTGTTGTTGTTCAAAAAAGCTAAAAGGTCACGAGGGTTTACCAAGTGCCGGGATCTTCAGTTGACTTATTATGACATCACAAACAGTCTTGGCATCACGTCGGTCTCGTTTTCTGAACTGAGCATTGCCTTCGTCATAGGCCAAATCGTCTGGTAAATATTTGTTCGTGTTTGGGTGAATGTCAAGTGTCGCCACTTCAAAGTGCGACAATGCATCTGCAACTTTTATTCTATTCGAACTTCATGTTTCAACACATCATAGAAAAAAGCTAACAAGTAATTAAACGTGTTGTCATTAAGCCAATTCCAAAGGCCATTTGTCTCACTTATGCTGTGATCATCCATTTTTCATCCTTCATAGTTCTCTCTAATGCATCAATCAGCTTCTCCTTTGGAATAGTATGCCCACAAACTTCACGCAAGATGATAAAGTTGATTTTTGAAAAGTAAGGGTCTAATTTGAATACTTAATTCTTGTTCAAGTTATTGTACATAAAAAATAATGATATAGACCAATACTATTAGGGAACATGTGGTTTAGCAGACATAAACAGTTTCTTTTTCTTTGCATAACGATAAAGAATATTTGGAGTTATAGGTTGTATGGGGCTCTTTTTCTCACACAGTATGTGTGCGGTCTCATACTAATGGAAATGCTATTTCATAAATGCTTAGTGCCAGAAAGAATATGTTTAAAAATAAATTTAATCTTATGCATAATCAATTAAGAATTAGTTATCATAATGTAGTCAACTTCGATTTTTTTATTGAAGCCAGTTGTAGAGTTAATAAAACTCATGTTACAAAAAAAAAAAAAAACGCCAACAAAAAAAAAAAAAAAAA
>NW_013666938.1:257327-259085 GCF_000517525.1 Limulus polyphemus
AAAAAAAAAAAAAACGCCAACAAAAAAAAAAAAAAAACAACTTAAAATGCTTTCCAGAAATTTCAAAATATCGATAAAGAGGAAAGATTGGGTGGGTAATCTGAATAAGAAAAAATGTTAATAAAGTTTGAGAAGCTGGTTTTCAACTAAACTACCTGAAAATAGTTGTATTTTTACCTTTTTTCGCATATTAACAAAAATTTATTTTCCTAATTGAATGAATAGCGCAATTAAACTTCCACTAGGTGCAAATAACTAATCTACAAAAACACGAAATTTCTTTCTAAAACGAAGGATACCGAAGTTCACTGAGAAAAAAAAAAGTCAAGAAAGCAACAACCATGGAAAAATAGGGTTAAGAACGTTTATTTGCTCACAAGATCAAGTCTGAATTGACGGTTTTCTTTTTACGCTACATAACCGCGAAAATAAAAGAGTCAAGGATAACATTGGTCCTTTAATAGATCTTACAGAGAATTTTATTCTGGGAGAATGGTATTCATGGTAAACCAAGCATCACGTCATCACCAGGGACTGATGATGCAATAATATTTTACAAAATTAAATATCGAGACTAACTTTAGATTACACTTAGGCAGAAGTGTGTGTTGTTTAATATTTTATTATATCTAATGGTTTTACCCTTTTTTGCGTTGTATTTATGTTATACCTAAGAAAGCTAGAAGT
The DNA here is from genome assembly GCF_000517525.1 of Limulus polyphemus. Lineage (NCBI taxonomy): Eukaryota > Metazoa > Arthropoda > Merostomata > Xiphosura > Limulidae > Limulus > Limulus polyphemus. The sequence goes on from NW_013666938.1 coordinate 258,015, forward strand.
CTTTAATTAAAGACAAAAGCCATCTATTTATCAGACAACGGGGATTTACACTAATGATAGACGCTGAAAGTTGTAAGAGAATCTAGTTATCAAAAATGTCAAATATAGTTCTGATATGCTCTTTCCACCACGACTTTATATTGGTTGTGATTATCAAGTATCTTGCTGATTTTCAGATTCAAAATCATTTTAATATAACATACTCAACCCTTTGTACTTGCTTGGTTCTGTTTCTGAGACATGAAATTTCTGTAAACCAGTTTAAGTTTTTTTTTTAAATTTAGAACATGGTGGTACATGCTAGTAATGTAGTATCTTCTGGCTCGCAGATGTGCCCCAGAGTAGAAGATAGGTCTTCTAACTGGAGGCTCTAGGTTATAGGGTATTAGAGGTTGTTTCTCTCTATCCTATTACCAGGTTCATCACACAAGGAATGCGACAAGACACAAATATTCGGTTGAAAAAGAACGTTTATTAAGACAAACAAAAAACACAAAATAATATTCTACAATACAAGATACATGTAATACAAGATATCAGGGCAGGCATCTTGTGATTGAGTAGAACTAATGAGAGCAGAGAAGAAAGCTTTAATTGAAAGCTCTCATCAGTTCAAATGTAACACTCTGTAAGTTAAGCAACAAACAGTAATCTAAAATAACTCCAAAGTATCATAAAGAAAATCACTAGTGAAGAAAATTAAGTAAAATTCAGATTTAAAGTGCTGAACTCCAACTCTATCAGATACCAGAATCTGTGAGAATCCAAACTAAACAGAAATAAGTAAATAATATATTCACTTAAGACAACAGTCTACATCAAACTAATTCCACGTGAGCTCTAAAAGCTCAAGTAGCCTTAAATAAATAAAATATGCAGAAACCTTAACTGAGGCCTTGCTAAATATTCCAATCACGAAATAGCTGAAAAACCTAACTCGCTTGGGGTAAACCTGTCTTTATATGTGACAATAATTCACAGAAATCTAACACTTACAAAAACAAATTTGCACCCGGTCCACGGCAAGCGAGCGTGCCGTATATTCAGGCCCGCCGATTGGGGGGGGGGGTT
>NW_013666938.1:259451-262996 GCF_000517525.1 Limulus polyphemus
CTGGTTTATGAGCTCGTTGCTGTCCTAATTTAGGATTTTCTTTTTAATATTTTTTTTTGAAAATGTTGAAAAAGAGAGAGAGAGAAAAGGGGCCCGGCGAGGATGTTTGTCCCGGGGCCCGTGCTGGCTCTCGACAGGATATAAAGTGATAAGAAAAGATAGAGTAAATAAAAATGATCAAAATCAAGGAATAGCGTTATTATATAACTCAACTCTTTCGGTCACACAAGTAGAGGGAGACACTACAAATGAATGTATAATAATAGATGTAAACTTCATGAATAACGTTTCGTTAACAGTAGCAGGAATCTATTGCTCACCATCTGAAACTATAGGTATTAATTTATTTATTAAACTAAATGAACGCTGCCAGAAACTGATTATGATTGGTAATTTCAATAGCACAAACGTAAAATTTGGATGCATTAGGACATCAGCACATGGTAAAAAGTTATATGAATTTTTAGAAAACAGTGACAATGTATTATTGAATGATTTAACACCAACATATATAATACTATTGATATTCTGGATCTATGTTTATGCTCAACAGAAATAAAGAACAAGTGTTTAAATTTTAACGTAGGTCTTGATGTAGACAGTTTTCATTTACATATCTGGTGTGTCTTCGATCTCTAACTCCACCAGAATATATCTATACTTAAACAAAAATTAAATTATCAAAAACCAAATTTGAAAGAATATGAAACTGTTCTTGACAAATTATTACCTGAAACTAGTTATAGGTAAATATTGTCAAACAATTACTGAGTGCCTTGCTAAAGCTAAGAGATCAGACTATACCGAAAACAAATCAATACAAATACACATACATGGCAACCAAATAAATAAATAAATTTAATAAAGGAACGACGACGTTTAAGACGATTATACATGAATAACAGGGATCCACTAATTAAAACACAGATGAATACACTAAGAAATAAAATACGAAACCAAGTAAAAGAACTAATTGAAGAAAATTGAAATACTTTCTGTTCAAAACTAAATGAACATTCAGATCCAAAACAATTCTGGACGCATTTAAAGAGATTTACAAATAGTCGTAAAACATATTCGGCACTTAATAATCAAAATAAACTCGCATACACAAACCCACAAAAAGCAGAAGCTTTCAAAGAACAATTAAGGAAAACATTTAAAACACACGATGAACCAGACATGAACACCCACTATTTTAATATAGTAAATCAGTTCATTGAGCACAACAAACACATTTATACTCCAACCTTTCCGGTGAATTCTATTAACCATCAAAATTCACAACAAACAAATAAAATTTTTGGCAAATGCAATTACAAAAACAATCACTAAAAGAGAAGTAATTTATTAGTAAAAAATAGGAAAACAAAACTCCAGGCGAATATCACATACAAGCTATTCTCTTTAAAAAGATGCCCCCCCCCTCTAGTGGCACAGCGGTATGTCTGCGGACTTACAACGCTAGAAACCGGGTTTCGATATCCGTGGTGGACAGAGCACAGATAACCCATTGTGTAGCTTTGTGCTTAACTTCAAACAAACAAACTCGTAAAAAAAAAAGAGGCACTCATAAATTGTTTGGTCATTTAACAGCATTATTTAACCTATCCCTAACTTCAGGTTATATCCTAGCCTCTTGGAAGCAAGAAAATGTTATTATGTTTCTAAAGGAAGGAAAACCAGCGAATAAAACAGAAAACTACAGCCCAATCAGCTTTACCAGGTGTATAGGGAAAATTTTAGAAAGAATAATTAGTAATAGACTTTCAACATTCCTAGATATAACATCAAAATTACCCGAAGTTTCAAAACGTTTCGGTAAACTACAGACCATTTAGTTAGACTAACTGAAACCATGATAGATAGTTTTAACTAAGACAAATGCGCTGTCGCCTGCTTTCGCGATATAGGGAAAACATTCGACACTGTATGGCATAACGGACTACTTTACTGAAGGAAAAAAATGGAACTACCGACAGGTGTTATTCGCTGGTTGTTTAACTTTTTAGATAATAAAAAATGTAGAGTAAATGTGGAGAGCACCCACTGAGAGTATTTTACTCCTGAAGCAGGTGTTCCCCAGGAAGGGGTAGTTAACCCTATTCTTGCATCATGTATGTAAGCGACATGCCATTAAATGATCCAAAGTTTTGTTTAACCTATCATTTCGCAGATGATGTGGCGATTTGGAATAGTTCCACAACCTCCTCAACAACTGCCACCAATTTACAAACAGTTCTTAATCAAATATTGGAATGTTGCGAGAAACACGGAATTAAAATGAATGTACCAAAAACAAATATGGTAATATTGTCAAAAAAAAAGACAAAAATCCGTAGCACAAACCAGAACTACACCTACATGGAACTTTTCGAAATACCGCCCCACCAGCAAAATTTCTTGGTATAACTTATGATTCGAAATTAATATGGAAAATCACATTAGCCAAATTGCAAATAAAGTATGGCAACGAACAAACTACGATAGAAGACTGCAGGTAAAAATACATCACCAAAAAATATCATCAAAATCTATAAATAGCATATACACCCAGTTATAGAATATGCCATTCCAGCATGGAGTAATGTAACACCATCCAATATAAATGTATTACAAAGTAATTACTACAGCATATAGAGTACACAGAACAACATGCATTCAAATACACAACCAATCCACGACAGACTCATAGATTGCTCGTTCAAGTATTTTAATAAAAATTTATACAAGAATGATTTGTTAACTTCCATAGATCGTTATATTCCACATGATAATGATAGTCCAAAGTATCTCTCACCACTCAATATGTATAATAAGAAAGTCCACTGTGACGGATTTACTATCATATATCTATTTTAATATAGATTTTTGTTTAAGTTAAATTTATATTTAGACCGTTCTTGTAAATTGTGTTGTTGTTTGTATTTTAAAATATTTTGTATTTAAAAATACTGTATATATCAATTTTGTAGGCAAGTATCATAAATTGGATACATATCGACGTTTATTTAATTTCTAAATCTAAATTATCATTTAACTCAGTTTCAGGCTATTAGGAATTATAATACGTTATGTAATAATTTGGAGACTCGTCCAGGATAAATTGTAATAAGTAACACCATCTACACTAGATAAGAATATATCACTTTGGTTAAATTATCAAAAGTGTATTTAAAAGGGTTTTATATGTCAAATACGCGTTAGATAATGTGATCAAGTGAAAAAGTGATTATTTGTTTATGGAACTATTTGGGAGTTGTTAATGACCAAATGAAGAGAAATGACAAATTAGCACTAAATGCTATAGAGGGAAGAAGGATTAATGTACATTCTTGTGTGCTAGTCTCATAATATTAATATATTGTTGTGTCAGCGAGGTCACGTGACTAGTATCACGCCACTTCCTTCTCGAACCTTCGTGAATTGTCGGGAGATTACTAGAATGGGGGTAGTCTTGTATATATAAGATGGTCATAACGTGACGGGACAATGTGTGTAGGTAGTGAGTAATTGAACTGCAGTCAGAGAGTGTGTAATTGAAC
>NW_013666938.1:263996-272916 GCF_000517525.1 Limulus polyphemus
TATAACGGTTACGGTTTACACTCTACTATACGTACTCCTTAGGTTAACGGTATTTCCCGTCCTTAATTAGTTAGGGTTTCCTACGATAACAGTACTCCTTGTAAGGTAGTTCCCTCCTACAGTAAGGTTTCATTCACACAGTACTCCTTGTAAGGTAGTTCCCTCCTACAGTAAGGTTTCATCCATACAGTACTCCTTGTAAGGTAGTTCCCTCCTACAGTAAGGTTTCATCCATACAGTACTCCTTGTAAGGTAGTTCCCTCCTATAGTAGGGTTTCATCCATACAGTACTCCTTGTAAGGTAGTTCCCTCCTACAGTAAGGTTTCATTCACACAGTACTCCTTGTAAGGTAGTTCCCTCCTATAGTAAGGTTTCATTCACACAGTACTCCTTGTAAGGTAGTTCCCTCCTACAGTAAGGTTTCATCCATACAGTACTCCTTGTAAGATAGTTCCCTCCTATAGTAAGGTTTCATCCATACAGTACTCCTTGTAAGGTAGTTCCCTCCTACAGTAAGGTTTCATTCACACAGTACTCCTTGTAAGGTAGTTCTCTCCTATAGTACGGTTTCAACCATACAGTGTTCCTTGTAAGGTAGTTCCCTCCTATAGTATGGTTTCAACCATACAGTACTCCTTGTAAGGTAGTTCCCTCCTAAAGGTAATTAGTCAACATCACCCACCGCCAAATTGTGGGCTACTCACAAATGGTGGAATTGACTGTCACGTTATAACGCCTTCATGACTGAATGGGCAAGCATGTTTGGTGACGGGGATTCGAACTCTCGACCGGTAGGTTATGAGTTAAGCACCTAAATACGAGGATATTCTAGGCCTCAGGCACAATGTGTTATAACACGAAATTACATCATTAGCCAGTAACTTTAGCGACATAAATCCTCAAATTTTAAAATAGTTGACAAATGTTTCTGCTATTATTTAGATATCAGTTGCAAATCAAAAGGTTCAAAGTGACAATTAATCAAACATGTAAATACATACAATTCAAAATGAATGAAGCACAAATCTAAAACTCAAAAGGTATTATTATTTTCATGGTTTTCGCAATTACTTTTAATTTCAGGAATTGTTTTAACTCTCAACAGGTAACTGCTCCTCAAGGTGTTCAATGAGTACATTTTATTTATTTAAAGAGTTTGTCAGATATTTTCCATACCAGCATTTTGGAGAACTATCTAAATATGATGAATTTCAAATGATCCTAAAGTACAGATACTGACTGAGATACAACGTTTAAGAACTACGAACGGTATCAATGCCTTCAAGGTAGCTCGTGATACATAGGCCTGGCGATGTCAATATATTTGTGTGTTTGATTGTTTCAGAATTTTCTAGCATATTTAAGCAAGGGCTTCTGCGCATGGCTGTCCCCAGTTTGTTGACTACCCACTGCCAACTCTTGAGTTACTGTTTTACCAACGAATGATGGGATCGATCATCACGTTATAATGTCCCCATGACTGAAAGGGAAGAAATATTTGGTGACACGGATTCGAACCCGCAACCCTCAGATTGTGAGTCGAGCGCCCTAACCACCAGGCCATGTCAAGCCCGCATAATATGGACCCAGCAGTATCCAAAAATAAAAATGAGATAACCAACTAATATTAATTTTATGCCTCTGTTTTTATGTAGTTGACTGCTACATCCTAGAAAAATACTTGTGAGGAGTGTTGTGCCAATAATATTACACCTACAGTATACCATGGCATATACCCTACTTTAACTATAAATATGGACATGTATAAACACACATACAATATATATATATATAATCTATAAAAATCATCAAATTATGCGGTACTTTGTGCTACCTACAAATGTTATAAAGATTATCAGCTTTTTGAGAATAAATTAAACAAGAAAAACAACATAAATTTACAAAATAAAGTTAATTACCCGACTAGTTTTGACGTACCACGTGTGTCATTTTCAAGGATATACTGTGTGAGAACAGCGACAACCAACGAGTATTATTTTCTCAGGCCGATTTCTTCACGCTTGTTCCGCTGAAGAATGTTTTCCATAATGGATTCAGTTAAAAGCCCATATCATTGTTTAAGAGTCTGTCTGCATTTCACTAACATCTCTAATATTTCTATGGTGAAAATATTTTGTTTCTGTGATCTTTTTGATATACATGAGCGACAACATTGATAAAAATGGTGGTGTAAGAGAAGTGGAATATTGTCCAATAATTTATAACCATTTATAGATTTATGGGAAATGGTGGTGGAAAAAAAAGTATAGTGTTGTCCAAGTGTTTGTAGTCATTGAGGTATTTATAGGAAATGGTGGCAGAAAATAAGTACTGTACTGTCCAAGATTTTGTTGGCACTGACGTATTTACAGGAAATGGTAATCCATGGTTGTCCATGTGTTTGTAGTCAATGAGATAGTTATAGGAAAAGGCAGTGAAAGAGAAGTGTAATGTTGTCGAAGACCCCCCCCCCCAAGAAATTTGGCAGCAAAATCGTTTTTTTTTGTTTTTTTTCAGATGTAGAAATAAGTAGACCCCATTTGTGACAATTATTAAGGGGTTTTATGTAGTGTTGTTGGTTCACAGTATTTTTAATAAAATTTAGAATAATTCTGTTTATCTCTAAGCAATGACAAAGCCTAATAAAGTCATAAATGAGTAACCACATTCATGAAATTTTGGGAAAAAATATCTCATAACTGTTACTTTTATACATTAAATGTATGTTTTATATACTACTGTTACCTATATTCAAAGACTTTTCAAGGACTCTAAAATTATGAGCTTCAAGTAACAGTATGTTCCACTTAGGAGCATTAAGAGCTAGCACGGGACCAGGGCAAACATCTTCGCAAGACCACATTTCTTTCTCTTTTTTTTTTTAACACTTTTAAAAACTTATTAAAAAGATTCTAAATTAGATCTGCAACGAGCTCGCAAAATCATAGCAGCAGCCATTTTTAGTTCACAGTATAAGCATAAAAACGTTAATAAAGTAACAACAAATATATATTATCACTCAAATTATTATATCAGTCATTTTTAATGTATCAAGAGTCTATATACAAAACAAGCCAAAAACTATGCTTTTTATGATTAAATGAAGATACACCTGAAAGGTGCTTTGCAGGCTGTACGGCATAACCAGGTTTCATTTGCCCAGCCACCCCCACCTCCCGTGTAGGTGGGCCTAATTCCATTTCCAAAAATCAATTGTGACCTTCTTATGACTGTGAATTTTAAACAATGATTTGGTGACATTTCCTAGGTTTGAATTGTGTTACAAACAAATGTGAAATATAACAAAATCGAAATCTTGACAAAAAAAAATGTTTTAAAAAACATTAGTTAAATTTATTGAAACTTAATCACACTGCAGCAAACTATGTAGCTGGCCAAAATATTCCATGAAAATCTCCTGTAACTGCTGAATCTAGAAGAAACTCTGCTCGTCCAAGTTCCTGGAAGGTATTTGCGTCAAGAACCAGAAGAAATACTTTGTTTTGATTATCTTCGCTTAACACAGCAGAGAGTATAACTCCTATAGAAAGACAAACTTTAATGAAATACTTCTGAATAAAAATTATAAAACTGCATACTAAAATAAAATTAAAAGTTAAAAATTTATTTGTTCAATTACTTTAGTCTATAGCATGAAATTGTTATTAGACACTAATTCCAACACTTACAGTTCAAATAAACTGTTTGTTTGTTGTTAAGCACAAAACTACACAATGGACTATCTTTGCTGTGCTCACCACAGATATTGAAACCTGGTTGTTAGTGTTATGAGCCGACAGACTTACACTCAGCCACTGGGAGCCCCAAAAAGTGGAAGGCCATCTCATCTTTTATGAAATCAGCTTAATATCACAATTTATACAAGGTAGAATACTACCTGTACATTGGCCAGTCATTACAACAAATAATAATTAAAGAATGTAAAAAAAAACATCTTAAAATATACGTCAATCAATCAACTTCATAGTAAATTGAACAAAAGATGGAAGAAAGTTTCTTTATCAACTGGCTTTTAATTAGGCAGTAAGCCTTCCAAAAGACAAATGTTAGGATGGAAAGCATCTCTACCTATTAGCAGAACAATAAATTGAACTCCTGGCAAAAGATAGCCAGTCAGCTTAATAACAAGATTAAATCAGTTTTCATTTACACAAACACTATAATGAAGAGAATATCACACTTCTGTAAGTCAGCATTTCATTAACATTGATACTTGGTAGAAGATGTCACCTATCCTCTTAGTCAGTCTTTTAACAACATAAATACTAAGGAAAATCTCACTTGAAGTGTCACTCAGTCTTTAAATAACACATACTTCAAAGGATATCACGCACTCTGTAAGTAAACTTTCCACTAGTATGTATACTAAGAGGGAAAATATCGGTCTCATAATTAAGTGGTCTTCCTCCAGTATGCATACCAGAAGAAAAATATTGTCCTTGTGGTTGGGCAGTCTTCCACTATATACTTGAACAAAAATATCATTCACAACAGTCAATCAGTACCATGGAAGAGTATACATGGAGGAAAGTATCAATCAGTCAGTTAGTCTCCCACTGCCACAGATACCAAGAAGAAAGTGTCTCTTACTTTCTCAGACAATCCTTTTAGTCAAGATAAATATTAGTTGAAATATATTAATCCAACAGTTTCTCAGCCCATTAAAAAAGAAGTATAGTTACCAGATCAAATAAACTAGAAAAGGTACTCATGCCAAGTATGATATATATTTTGTTGGCTTCACTTAAATGGGGAGGGAGGGGGGACTTTGTATGTGTGTGTGTATTGTTCAGTAGCACTGAAGCACAAGCTGGTGAGAAAACTGAAATGGCCATAAAACTTATAAACTTGAAGGAATCAATTGAGTAAGAAGTTTTAATATCCCTCTGAGTCATACCCAAGAACAACACCTGAAAGTTTCATGGTGATCAGAGGTTGGGTAGTTTGAAAATGTTTGTCACAGACAAACAAACAGATATAATGTCACAAGTATCTTTATATTGTAAGTAGATGCAGTGATAAAGCAGAAAAAATAATATACCACATGGGTAAAATTTGTGTTTATATACTAATGTAGTTATCTTTGACGTTGATGATTTTTATCTTTGAAGCAAAATCCATGGAGTTGTTTAAAGTGTACTAGTGTGAGTCTTTTGTTTAAGTATTTGGCTATTGAGTAAGTTGGGCTATTATTGCATGCAAGGATGGGTCTAAAAGGTATCCCTTCTTTATGAAATTTGGGTAAACAATAAAATCTTGGGGAGGTAATATTGGAAGGTATGATCTTATTTATTTCTTCTTTAGAGAAATAATTGCTTTTTTCTTTATTTTAGGTTTTATTTCTTGTATGGTTCTTTTTGTAAAGTCACTTTTTAGCTTTCTATACATACCATCAGACAGTAACTTACTTGATTCTTCATTAATTTTTTTGTCAAGAATAAAAAATTTTTTCACCTTCGTCTGCTTCTGTTACAATACTTTCATTTTCTTGTGTAGATTTAAAGCTTTCATGTTCAAGTTTTTTTAAGTTATTTTTTGTTGTACAACAATTGTTCAACATTTTATACATTTCTAATCTAATACTGGATTGAGCGATGTCATCTAAGTTACAAATGCCTGCTTCTATTTCTGAAACAACATACATTTTAATTCAAAACTAGAATAAAAAAAACAGACAATACCTTAGAGTTGTATTCAGATCTTGGACACAGTTTTTGAATACTAATAAGTAACCAAGTATTTACTCGTTTTTAATTCTGAGTCATAAAGAGGCATCAATTAAAACAGTTGTGACTTGTTGGTGATAAATTTCAACAATAAACAAACAACACACAGTCTACTTGTTTTAAAGTAATATATTAAAACAAGTCAAATATATACAGAAATGTTCGTTACGCTGTTGGTTATCACAGTTGTATCCAGAGCTTTAAATAATTGTCTATTTTCCATCAAAGTCCACACAGGCTAGTTCAGTTACTTTAGAACAAAATTTGACAAGATGAATTATTTCTTCTCTACTCTGTTATTACAATACAGTCTTTGATAATTTCACTTTAAAAACTGCCACTATAAGCTCTCAATGGCTAAACTCATAATCACTCAGTCTAGTTCTATCTAGCTATCTAACTATGTCTTACTTGAACCACATTTTGAATGCGTATTTATAGCCTGAACAAGGCTTAGAATATGCCACACACTACGATATATTATGATGCAATAATACTAAATTAAAACAACTAAAAACTTAGAAGCTTCTAATAACATCATGCAATAATATAACAACCACCAATTCACAATAATTGAATTACACAATGTAGGGGTTGTACATAGTTAAGTAAACAAACCTGTGATAAACTATTGCTTCTAAAAATAACTAAATTTAACTCTTGTGCTATACTTAAACCATCTAAATCGCAACACTCGCATTAAACTTAAACAGTCATGTATATCTAATTTGGTGAAACAATAATGAAAGTGATTGTTTGTTTGTAGTTAAGCACAAAGCTACACAATGGGCTATCTGTGCTCTGCCCACCATGGATATCAAAACCTAGTTTCTATCATTGTAAGTCAGCACGTACTGGTGAAATAAGAAAGATAGTGATCATATTATAAGTTTGTAATAATGAATCAAGATTGATAATAACTATGTAAAAAATATGTAATGGTATAATAAAAAAGATAATGACCACATTTTAGATGTGCACTGATAAAACAAGCATGCCAAATGTAGTGTGGTTGACATGTTTTAAAATATTCTCTCACGGGTTCTTAGAATTACAAATGTGGTTTTCTCCTGTTGATGCTGTTGTTATATGAACCACTGGGGAATAGGAAAACTAACATGCTGATTCACAAGTTGTCATAAATGATAGTAAAATTAAATTCAAATCAAACAAATATTATGCTGTTATTAATTATTTCTTAAAAATCTGATACGTAAATGATTTAAATAAAATTGATAATAATTACAATTCAGATTTAGTGTAGTCAACTTTAACATATTCACCTTTGCATTCACTTGTGAATTCTTAAAATTACTAAGGTGGTTTTTCTTCCATTGATGCTGTTCTTAGAATTATTTAAAATTAGAATCTTTTCTTATCTGAAATTCATGTATTGTTGAGGAAAAGAAATTCACATATATAAAGGTACCCATCTATTATATATATAGCTAGACAGATAGATGAATTGAAAACAAAACAAGGAAGATAAAAGAATCACATAAACGTACATACTAATAAAACAAAAAACACAGTAACCACAATACTGACAGGAACAGGTGAAACAAGACACATAAAAAGTACCTCTGATTGGTTACACATTTTTGTAACTTATAATATAAAAGTTTATGCTTGGTTTGTACAAATGTAACAAAACTAACAATATTTTCACATTTCACATAAAAAATAATTTTTACCATCATCTTCTTCTGTTGCTCCAGGTCTGCCAACAAAAACTGGTTCTGAAGGAATGGTCTTTTCTTCTAGCCATATAGTCTTAGTTCTATTCTGGACATTCACTTTAATCTTAAAAATAAAAGAAAAAAGAAGTTTATGTTTATGAAAAAACAGCATGATCTTGATATCTGTATAATATTTTGCAGATTAAGTGCTAATGATGGTTTTGAAATCCCACACCTGTACAAGATTATAATAATTTGTTAAATTCTCTGATTTAATTTGTAAAGCTTATGATGGTTTGTTAAAATCCATAATTTCACAAGAATTGTCCAATTTGTACAATTTCATAATTCTACAAGCTTATGATGATTTGTTAAATCCCATGATTTAACTTACAGAGCTTATGACTGTTTGTGAAACCACATAATTTCACAAGGTTATGTTAGTTTTTAAATATATCTTCACAAGCTTACAGCGATTTGTTAAATCCCATTATTTAACTTACAAAGCTTTCAACGATTTTTTTGCAATTTAATAATTATACAAACTTATGATGATTGTAAAACCACATCATTATATAAGTTAAATCATGACCTGTGGAATTTGTTGATTATAAAAGTTTATGATGATTTGTGAAACCACATTAAAATATACATTTATGATAGTAGAGGTAGTCCCTTTAATATGGAAAACGTTGCTTGAGTAACAAACATATTATTAAAAAATGCAATAAAAAAACAACTACCTGCTAAATGTAGAAATATGAACTGGTGAAGTGAAAAAGATAGTAACCATATTATAAATCTGTATTGGTGAAACAAGATTGATAATTATAAAAAAAACATTTGATGGTATAATGAGAAAGATAACCCCATTTTAGATGTGTATTGATAAAACAAGTATAACAGTAATTACATCATGCATATTAGTAAACAAAGCTTAAAATGGCTAAAAAAGAGAACATAAATACTGAATGCGTTACAGTCTGATTTGAATATAGTTTGACGTTCTGCACATTTTAAAAATAATTTAAATTCAAAACAGTCAATTATCACACAACTTTTGCAAGAATAAGAATATTATACTGTCAAAAGCAATGGCACTATTGTTATTTAAATGACTGTTTGTAGTTAAGCACAATGGACTATCTGTGCTCTGCCCACCACGGATATCAAAATCCAGTTTCTAGCATTCTATTCTGACAATTTTAGAATAAGATACTTTTTTTTTAATTTAGCCATTTTTACTGTATACAAAAACTTTACCATCAAAAGTAAGTTGAAAAGAACAGTGATAGTAAAATGATTTTGAATTGCAGAGGTAAAAATATAATATAACACTATCATAACCAGCAAATACCTTCCTGTTGTTGAGTGCATATCTAAATATCAAATTTCAAGATCTAAGTAAAAACAATAATTCCAACTCTTATTTAAACAATGTTTAACACAAAACTTTTTCAGAATCAATATTTTGTAATGTTGTAACATTTATT
>NW_013666938.1:273747-293380 GCF_000517525.1 Limulus polyphemus
CTACGACTACTACTAATACTACTACTACGTAGTAGTAGATAGTAGTACGAGAAAGAGAGGAGGGGGGGGGGGGGACACCTATTCTGACAATTTTACAATAAGACATTTTTACTGTATACAAAAACTTCCATCAAAAAGTAAGTTGAAAAGAACAGTGATAGTAAAATGATTTTGAATTGCAGAGAAAAATTTAATATAACACTATCATAACCAGCAAATACCTTCCTGTTGTTGAGTGCATATCTAAATATCAAATTTCAAGATCTAAGTAAAAACAATAATTCCAACTCTTATTTAAACAATGTTTAACACAAAACTTTTTCAGAATCAATATTTTGTAATGTTGTAACATTTATTTAGTGTAATTTGCAAAGAAAAATTACAAAATGCTCAAACTTTCACTTCTGTGCAGCTCTGAGGAGTCTCGTCTATAAAGAATGCACTTATTGATTTTTTTAGGATTTTTCTGCCTACCTCAAAGTAAAGGTTTATATTTGTTAAGAAACTATCATCCGCTGATCTTATTATTAATTTACTACAGCCTTAGTTCCTGCTTTGTGATGTCACAGTAACTGTCCTGAAACTTACTAATGAAGCACAGTTCTGAAAATAGCTATAGGCAACATTTAAATATGATTAAATAGAGTATGTTATAAACTATTTATAACAATATTATGATTTCAGTGGTAATTTATAACTTTGCAGTAAAGTAGTTTGCTGAAGTTCCTACTGAGAACGACAAAGCAATCTAATGTGAAACTTCAAAGACTCTGGACCACATCAAAGATCTGGGAATTCTTTTTTAGTTTCTTTTGATGTTCTTTTCAGCATATATGGTAATAAAAAAGTACTTACTCAATTGCTTAATTAAGAATAGCTTTGGTAAGGAAGTTTTGAATTTTTCCCAATCAGAAAGATAATTTGTTTGAATGGAAGTCATTGTGTCCAATGAAACTTACACATTGATTAAATGTATCCAAAATTTTGTCAGACACTGTCTGACGACCAACTGTTATTTACAGCTCAGGAACCAGAACATCATTTCTATCAAAAATACTTCACTAGATTAAGCTGAATATAAAACGTAAACTTTAAAAATACTTACTAAGTATGTTTGTAGATTTTCTGATAATTTTCCAAGAGCATAAAAGTACTTGTACTTTTTTCCATTGAACTCATCATAGTTAATTCTTGGTAATTCACAAAGTAATGGACCTAGTGATAATGTTGAATTTCATTAATCATAATTCTTTAACGATTGAAATGCACAATAAAATTACAAACAACTTGGAACCAAAAAATGATATATATAAAATCCTATAAAATTACTGTGACAATGGTGATTTCTAGTTTGTTTATTTGTATTTATTAAATCTTTGAATTTATTAAAAGATATACATACAACCTACACCATTATAAATATTCTGTATTGTTTTATTATCATTTTTTATTTTTAAGGATTATTAATAACTAAAACATATCTTTATATATCATAAACCAAAAATATAAATGTTGCACTCACTAATGAAGGAAATATAAATCTTTAATATTAAACACAGCCATCATTAGCCCAATCAACTTCCATTTAAATCAGCTTGTTATCACCCAAGCATCCCTAGCAGACTTTTAAAAGTAGTAGTTCTAATATCTGTCTAAGTTACTATTTTTTATTTATTTAACACTAAAATTGGTAGCTGATTAAATAGATATTAGTGGCTTTTTTAATAATCAAAGTATCAGACAAATGATAAAAAACATTAGAACTGCCTTTCAATGATAATTTAGTTTAGAGCTTTTGATTGATACAACTTTTGTGCTCATCAATTCACCTCTCATAGAGAAATCTTCATTTGAAAATGGATTCTTCCCATCAAGATTTGGGTTATAGTCCACTGCCTTTTGCAACAAAATTTTCCAACAGATAGCATATTTTCAGTGCTAAATTGGTCAATATACATTTAATGTCCAAAAATCATGTTTACCTTAGTTTCAGTTGTAAATGCAAGGTTGGTAAGTGTTGGACATACAAGAGCGTTTAGTTTAAGAGTTATTATTTAGTTTTTGTAATGAAAGTTAATTATTTTAAAAGTGATAGTTGTGACAAGTTTCATTAAGTAACTCGGTATGATTTGTACGTTGTATATGCATTTAGTTGTTGTACTAGGCTTTCGTAACATTCTTCACAACATCATACTCAAAACTTATATATAAGTTTTTCTCCTTGTTTGTAATATTGTTGCCACTAGAGAGCTAGATATTTCTAGATTTTTCTGTAGCATGTTATAAATTCCTGCAGATACAGAGTTAAGTGAGAGACAATTAGACATATCTAGACTAACTGATTGGCAGTTTAGCTGTGACACGATTTCTAAAGAAGTCACAAAACGTTAAGTTAGTGAAAGCGAAGTTAGAATGCGTGATTGTTAGTTTAGCTGTAACAAGCAATATTCTAAAGTGAGTTTCACAGTTTAACAGAGTTAAAGAGAAATAATTCATCTTGTCAGTTAGGTTCTAAGATAACTGAACTAGCCCGTGTGGACTTTTGACATAAAAGAGAATAATTTAAAGCTCTGTATGCAACCGTGGTAGCCCACGGGGTAAAGTAAATTAACTTATCACTAATTATATTGTGATAACAGAAGAAAAAAAGAGAATTATTTAGAGTTTTAGATACAACTGTGATATCCTATAGTGTAAAGAACTTTTGTGCACACATTTGACTTGTTTTGAATATATTATTTAAAAACAAGTGAATTGTGTGCTATCCATTTATTGTTTGAATTTATCGCTAAGTTACAGACACCTACTGTAAAGAATCCAAGCCCATATACAAAACCCTGACAGTAACAGTGATGTTTGCATGAAATGCAAATGATGCTATTGCAGTCACAATGGGATTCATGTTAAAGCAATCAAAAAGTTTGTTTTCAAAATGCAAAACAAGCCATGTAGTCCCACCTACATCCACGTGCTTGCATGTGTTACAGCTGTATTGTAGCATGCAAATGAGCATCAATAGGAGTGCAAAAAACCCTCTTAGTGCAACTGACTCCCTCTATCCTGTAGAACCCAATCTTCACTTGGGAATTAGGCAAAAATTAGACTAATTCCAATGATATTGCACTCAAATTATCATGCGACAATCCTCCACCAATAAGAGTGTGACACATTCTCTTGATGCATGTGACTCCCTCTATTCAATTCTACAGAATTATCACTTCAAATGTTGGCAAAAAACGGAAGCACCAGTTTTCTGTGGGGAGGAAGGGTGGGAAGCGTGAGAAGAAATTTTCAGTACAGGAAAATTATAACTTGCAATATGGTACATTACCTACTCTCACACAAATAGCTAGAATCCCATACTGAATAGGTGGAGGGACCTGTGCATGGGAAAGAAAGAAGCATCCTTCTAAAACATCCAAAGGACACTTTCCAAAAGAAAATCTTCAGAGGCGAAGGTCATACGTGGGAGACCGCACCACTTCTGAACCAGGTATACTCTTTGCCCATTGTGAAAAGATGGAGGAACACAACCAAATGAGAGAGAACTATGGCAGGATAGTGATCTGAACCATACATTGTTCAATAAACTGAATCTCAGAAAACATAAAAGTGGGTAAGATTAAAAGATGTGCCCCTAGGTGTAGAGTGGCTAGGATGTGACAAACTATACACGGCAAGTGAACTACATCCAAAATCCATGCCGCTGGGAACCAACATCCATGCGGGGGTAGGATGAGGATCATACCATTGGTAATTCAACTACAATCTAAAACCCAGCCACTGGGTACAGAAATTCATGTGGGGCTAGGAAGGAGGATCATACTGCTGACAAGTCAACTACAGTCCAAAACCCAGCCATTTGGTGGGGGTAGGATTCTGCAGTAAAGGCTTGGAAGGTAATCCATGAGTTCATTGGACAATCAATCTCTCAAGAAAATAAAGGCAAAAATCTTCCCACAGACAAACAATTTTTTGTATATAGAGGGCAGCACTGAACGAGAATAGCTATTTATGTAAGAGGAGGTAATTTACCATATCAGAAGTATCAAAGTATCAATGACATGTCAGTAAACAAGCTGAAATTTTATCTTTTATGTTAAAAATGCCTTTTAATCTCTTATAAATCAAAATCAGTGTTAAAATATATTTCTAATAAAACCACAAAATAGTTTAGTATAATTAAAAAAATTTGCATAGAATTTGATTCTATACCATATAAATAGTATAATTTTTTTTTTTTTATGGACGAGGTATATGAAACGCAAGTTGTTTAAGTATTGTTACTTACAGACTAACAAATTCTACTATAAATAAAACAGGTTTACACTAGTAAATGTTTGATATATCTGTGAAGACATATCCAAGCTACCTTCTTCTGTGAGTTCTTCGTACTTCAAAAACACATCTCCATTATCCTGCACATTAGCTTCTGCCTGAGAGCTCTCAAGTTGAATAATGTTGGTTTTAGGATTCTGTTCCTGGAATGATATTTAAGAACAATAAAAAAAACATACCTAAGCATCTTGACCAGCTGTGTTCTAATACTTTTTAATGCTAGCTGTCAAACAGTTATATTTTTACAAAGGGAACCAACATAAAAGAAATCATAAAAATGAATCAAATAAGTCTCTCATAATCACCTGGATTTTCACTGTAGAATGGGCCATGTTTATATATTGTAACTATAACATTTACTTTCAGAACAAGCTGAGGTTAACTTTAACATTTGTTTCAAACATATATGCCTCTGGGTGAACAATACACTTAATATTTCAAATGATCAATGACCTTAGGCTTCTCACACTTTCATTATTTGTAAAGTGATCTTAAACTTAAATATCATCAAGCTTAAGATCTGCAATAAAAGCCACATTAATTGCAGCTGTTTGCTTCCCTAGTTCTCATATGTCCATTGCATATTCAAAATCAGAGAGAGAACAACCTAAGAAGATGCATGATAAGTTAAAAATATATGTATGCAAAGTTTATGAGTATGTAATGTCTTTTTCATTATTTTTAAGAATAAAAATGGATTGACATACTTCATACAACCATTCAATGCAATACTACCACAGTTCTGCTTACCTAAAATAAACCTATAGGTAAAAGACAACTTTAAGTTCTTTAAAAACCAAATAATGCACAGAAATTGTGAATAAAAGAAAGTATGTTAATCAATACAGTTCACATGAAATTAAATAACAAAGTACACAGTTTATTCTTTTATTAAATAGCACTACCTAAACTAATGTAAAAACTACTCATTAGGTGTCACTAAAGGATAATTTGTACCTTACAAAGATCAGTTAATGTAAGATTTTTCATTTTCGCTCCTTATGCAACATTGATTAATTTATTTGTAGCTGTCTTTATATGATGTTAGTAACTGCCCTACTGTATCACTACTAACCACTAGATCAATTACATTTATCAGTGTCTGACAAGAACATCTTACAGTCATTTAAAAACCTGTTTAATATAAAATTGACAAAGTAAATACTACTTAATATTTTCTCTCCAACAAGAAAATCATTGGACTGATTTAGATTCATTTCCTAACAACTACATCCTTATATTTTATGGTGTCATCTTATTTCTACTTACATCATTAGATATCTTTAAAGGAATGACATATCTCCGTGCCTGACTGAGAATTTTTTCACCATATGACTTCCTATCTTTCTCCCCTTTCTCCATTTCCACCACAAGCAGGGCCTTAATGACACTGGCATCTTGATAGCAGCAAGCATCCACTATTATATGTTCATTTTCTTCGTAAGCATTGATGTGATGAAATGTAAAGAAGGGTTCTGCAACATATACAGTCGGAAAAACTTCTCCTGTAGATCGCTTGATCACATGAAATCTGTTCTATAAAAAAAGTTTTTATAAATTATAAATTTTTATCATCATGCTAATTACTAAATATCCTCAACTCAGTTTAATGAAACCCAAGGAACAAGTTTAATACTAAAAATGTTCTGAAATTTAAATATTTTTATATTTTGAGTTAAAATATATTCTACCTGATAATTAGAAGTCCAATTCATGCAGTCCATAAAAGTACTCCCAGTAAATGATGAAAATCCAAACTTCATTAGGTTTATAGTTAAGGGTTGCTCAACAAACACAAAGTAGTTTTCTGTCATTGCAAAACTATGAAAATAACTAGGATTTCTTTTTGACAGAGCTGGGATGGAACAGATGACAGTGCCCTCATCGAATTTTAACTTTCCTGATTCTGTAATAAATTATCAGATGCAAATTATAAAAAAAAACTTTGAAATATTTGTTTGTTTCAACTGATAAATGTCTTTATTGATAAAAAAAACACTGTATTTAAAATACATACACATTATATGAACTGGAAAAAATGTCTAAGTACAACTGTATATGTTAGAAATAATTTACTAACACAGTAACAATAATCTTTGAACAGCAGAAACCTAAGAATCAACATAAAAATATGTCTTACAACTTATATGTATGGTCTGTTCTGCCCTTTCAGCTGAAGTAACATGAAATTATTTTTAATTACTAACAATCAAGTTTAGACATTTTAAAAGAAACAAATGTCCAGTCTTACATGTGGCCCTATTATTGCAACACCTTTCCTGTTAAACATCATCCAACTTATATTATAAAACAGTGGTCACAATATGAAAATATTCTGAAGATAGCCAGGATTTCCTTTTGCTTGAGTTGGAATGGAAAAGACAACAGTGTCCTCTTCAAATTTTGACTTTTCTAATTCATTATGTTTCCTAGACAAATTAGTTAATCTTGGTAATTTTCAGGTTTGGAATAAAAACATCCTGGTTAAGGTAAATTACCAAAATGTTGATGTTATTAAATATACTTTTTTTGGAGTTAGTTGTAATTACAGTTACTAGAAAAGAAAAAACAATTAATGTGATTATCATTGTTACATGATTTTTATCGATATTGTGCACTGTATGTTTTGAGGATGAATACTGTTCTTAATGCATTGCTTAATATTTACATTTTATTAGATTTAAATAAATTTACTGTTTTTCTGTTTGCTATATATAAATTTTGTT
This sequence comes from Limulus polyphemus, assembly GCF_000517525.1. Classification (NCBI taxonomy): domain Eukaryota; kingdom Metazoa; phylum Arthropoda; class Merostomata; order Xiphosura; family Limulidae; genus Limulus; species Limulus polyphemus. The sequence goes on from NW_013666938.1 coordinate 280,812, forward strand.
TAAAAATTTCTTGATACAATATTTTTTATTGGTTAATGCCTTATGGAGTTTAAACTATTTCATTTCCTACATTTTAATTATCTAAATTTCAATTAATTTTTACCTTGTTATTGTATTTACACTAAATTCAACATCTATAGCTTGTAATTTCAACTTTGGGTTCAGTTAGTTTATAATGGTAAATACAAGATTTAATTGAACAGTGAGTTTTTGTAATGTTTCACAACAATCATACTGAATGTATGTGAAATTATAGTGTGCCATTTGGTTGTCATTTTTAATGCTTATGAAAAATCTTAAAAGCAATAAAAACAATGAGTACATAACAATGTATACAGAAAAGTATTTATGTTTCAGTACATATGGTGGTTCTTTTCTGTTTAGAAAGAAAGATTTGTTTGTTTGTTTTTGAATTTTGCGCAAAGCTACATGAGGGCTATCTGTGCTAGCCGTCCCTAATTTAGCAGTGTAAGACTAGAGAGAAGGCAGCTAGTCATCACCACCCACCGCCAACTCTTGGGCTACTCTTTTACTAACGAATAGTGGGATTGACCGTCACATTATAACGCCCCCACGGCTGAAAGGGCAAGCATGTTTGGTGTGACAGGGATTCGAACCCGCGACCCTCAGATTGTGAGTCGAGGGCCTTAACCATCTGGCCATGCCGGGCCAGAAAGAAAGAACATGTCACTTCATTTAGTATTGTTTGTAATTTTAAATTAAATGATAATTCTTACTGAATTTATTTTCATTCTTTCAATATTTCATAAAAACAGTATACAATATTATACAATATTAATGGAGTAAAATGGGTAATTTTAGGCTTACGAAGATAAAGTTCTAAAAATATCTAACCTAACAATAAGGATACTCAAAACCTCACACAGTTAAATAAACACTATGGTAAGTTTTGAATTGAAATTATATATATACATGGTCTTCAATTTCTTCAAAAAAAAAAAAGATGAAACATCATTTAGAATAGTTATGTATACATTCAAAAAAGATTTACCAGCATTCTTATTTTTTTGTTGTTAGCAGAAGGTTAGAAGGAACTGAATACAAAAATATACTCAACAAAAGCATAACACTAAGAAAAACTTATTGTATTGAATTTAGCATATCAATCAGAATCTTAAAATTTGGATTAATATGATATTCTTAGATTCACCAATTTCCCTTCAAATAATTGGGCAGGAGCCACAGAATAACTGGAGATTTGGTAGAATATGTTCTATGAAAAATTAGAGCCCTCTTAACATAGACTAAGTTTCAAGCAAAGAAAGAAACTAGAAACAAGGTGTCACAAAGTAAACAATCTTGATTTCCCATATATAAACACAATTAATGCTTAAAGGCAAGTGTACTTAGGCACCTGTACTGGAGGGCATTTTTCATCCAATCAGTATCTGCCATGATCATATCAATGTTTTTCTCAATCATCATTTTGTACCTGATTGAGAAACATATCAACAATGCTATTCTTCTCAGGGCACAAGCATCACTCACATGACTGATGGTCACTCTCACATGAAAACACCATGAGGCACCACCTGACTTGCATATAGAAACAAAATCACTGTCTCTTCTATACAGTATGTTCTATGTGATAGCCATCTTTCCTAGGTGAGAACAGGGGTGAGAGAAACTCAGTTGTTCCTTTGACCAACTTTCTGTATGAAGAACATATGCTCAAAGTGCACAGAAATTTTGAAAAATGTATATATTAACCAAGGGAGTAGAAAAATATGATATGATTGCATACTACATTTTGAAAACTAGTTGCAAAATATTTCTTCCTCCTCCAGGATCTAATCCTGAAAGTTGCCCAGTACTACAAACTGTAATGAAATATAGATTTTCTTGGTTTATATAATTACAAGCTGAGGTACCCCTCCTTTCCAGGTTATGAACTTTAAAAAATCTTAACTTTCACACAATATATCTATAAGATATTATTAAAGTATTCATTATTACCTTACCAAAAGTTTTGTATAAGCTTTAAGACCTCAATATGTATATACTTTTGTAGGAAGAGATAATGGCCAAAGTAGTGGTAGTAGAGGTACTTTCTGTTACATGCTTTCAACACCCAGCTCTTAAGGTCCTTTCCCAGTGTTTCATGTGATTAATTAATAAATGATCATTGGTCACAGAAATGTCTTATGGGCCAAAGTTGAAAGGTCAGAGTAGGAAATTGGTAGAACTCACAAAATGGTTCTTCATATCAACCTTATGGTGGCTGTGGAGAAGAAACTTCCGCTGAGTTTATGTGTTATTGCAATTGTGGAAGCCATTTTTTTTCAAAAGCTTTCCTCCATAAATATATAAGATATATGTGTGCCCTCTCCCCACAGTGTGTGTGTTTGTTTAATTTAATAAAGTGTAAGGACGTTAACTTAATGTAAATTATGTCAAAGATAAAAATAATAGCAATAATAGGGGGTGGAGGGGGTTGTGAACCTCCCATTAACATGCCCCTTGTTCCAAACTATCATCCCACAAAGTTCGGTTGAGATTGGCCCAGCAACCTAGGAGTAGTTAGATAACTAGCACACATACAGACATACAGATTTTTGTTCTTTATATATATATATACTTGTAATATACATAAGCACTACTGATTCAAATCTTATATATTAGAATGTTGGTAAATGTTAAAATACATGCACTTTCTACCATTTCCAGTGATCTGTGTTCATCACAGAATCTTGTTGCACCATTTAGATATACATCATCATGAACTTTTTTAGACCTTCTGAAGGTGTTCACCAAGATTTTACAGAACAACTGCATTAACACACAAAAGTAACATTAAATTTCTTGGCAAACAAATAACATCTTGTCATGACACTATTAAAATCACATATAATCTGAATCAAATCCATTAAAAAGTGAAATAACTGACTAAAAAAATAAAGCACTAAAATAACTTGATAAAACAAAGACTCTACGACTGGCAAGTTTATTCATGTATATATCAAAAATAGTAAAATTACCTTGAACAATTGTTCAATACTTTATCTCTACTTAATATGCATCAGATGTTATATGTGCAACCAAACAAGACAAATCAATTCAAGATTAAAGCAGTAACTTCAGGCTGTCATTGTCTTTTCTTGGCAAGAAAGTAGACAGATATATTATTTGCTTCACATTTTACGTGTCTGTGAATATTGTCTTTTACTGGATGTAGTGTTCATTGTGTTGTGGTAAGAGTCACAATCAGCAAAGTAGTGGGAAGGTGAGGGCAGGTCAGGTCATGGAGCAATGTCATAACTACTTTTGTTGGGTAGAATATGTATAATACTTTCAAGTTTAAGGTGTTATTTTTAAGAAATAAAAGCCTGAAATGCAAAAGAAATCACCATTTGCCATTCAGATATTAAACTTTTCTCTACTATAGGCCTTCTCCAGTTCAGGCCCTGCTTACATATTCTTATCCCTGCCCTTTTCAATTCTTGGGGAAACAAATGTGTGATGTCCATAAAACAAATATTAATACAGTACTTTGGTAATACTACAAATATCAATACAGAATAACACTAAAATCTAGTAGCAAATTTAGAAAATCGTTAGATTTACGAGAAGTAGCAAAGGTATGAGTGCAAATGTGACATATACTCTGCCAACAGTAGCAAGGCTGAAAACTGAAATGGCTGCCAGGTTTATAAAAATGAGAAAATGAATAAAGTAAGATGTTTTAGAATCCCTCTATGGCATATCCAAATACCATATACTCACTAGTTGTTGAAGGAAACTTGATAATATTATAAAGTGGTCTTGAAGAAGCCAGGGAACTTCCCAAGTTGTACACTGTTCCATCATGTTCGAAATGAGGGTGGGCAGTGGCAGTGTTTACAGCAACTTGCTGACCAATGTTTACCTACAAAAAATAACAATTAGAAGAAGAAGAAGATAATCAAGAATTTACATAGTGGTTGCCTCTCTCAAGTTTATTAATAAAGTTATTTGTAGTATAGAATCTACAATTTTCTACTTTGCACTCATCCCTCCTCCTTTTCAATGTGGGACTCTAGCTATTATGTGAGAAGAGGTAAGTTAACATATTGGAAGTTAACATTTTCCTACACTGAAAATGTATTTCTGATAGATACTTACCTCTCTCACACTTCCCATCTGTCCACCCCACTTCTGGTGCTTATTTTTGCACAATCTCGAAGTGAAGATTGGGTTCTACACTATTGAGGGAGTCAGCTGTGCTAGGAGGAGGTTTCTCACTGCGATTGGTGTTTATTTGCATGCTACAATACAGCTGTAACATGTACAAACACGTGGATGTAAGTGGGAGCACAAGACTTGTGGTTAGCGAAACTTTTCGCATATAAAGGGAAGTAGGGAAGTATCTATCACAAAAACATTTTCAGTGTAGGAAAATGTTAATATTTCTGGAAGAGTTAATGTTTTTTAAGCAACTGTTCTGATTTATAATTTCTAGCATCATTTACTTCAACATGTATTGAAAAGAGAAGGTGCTTTTCAGTGCCAGCAACTAAACTGGCAACATGCCCTATAATATGTCCCATGTTTTAGCACCTAGCAAACAAATTCTAGTCCTGCCACCTGGTGATTGACTGGATGATTCCACCACATGAAGTTCACCCCTCTGGCTGGGAACCCTCCTTCCTACCTCTACCTGGATTTTGGTTCCTGGATGTGTGATGTTTGTTGAAGCTGGACCAACCATGTTAAGTCCTCACATATGTATTTGGTTTGGAACCCTTCTCCTACTATGGACTGAATGATACATTCCCAGTGCTGCCTAGTTCTGGACTGGAGTTGACCCACTGATTACAATCCATTTGGAATTTTACATCAGGTCCGGGCTAAAAGGAAAGTGCATGCCATCCACAACAGAAGGATGAGGTAAGTTATATTGGAATTAAGGATAAGGTTAGAAATAGATGTATGCCTATCTCAGGAGTGTTTCCTCCAGTTATGAGCAAGAATGAACTTCTTAGCAGGATCCAAAGTTTAAATAAAAGAATATCAAGGACATGACTATATCAACAGATAAGCTGGTAGGACCCATGGTACAGTTTTCTGGGTAATAATCAATTGTATTCTAGAAATAGGCCAATAAGTAGACAATTAAGAAACAGGATACCTGGAAGGCTCAAACATTTCATGAAAATAGTTTAAACTAAACTTGCATAGTTATGAGTAAACTTCAAAAAGTGGAAATAAACAAATGAATAATATTGTTAGAGCAGAGAAGAAATTGTATAAATATTATAGAGTATACCATGTTAAATAACAGTTTTAGAGCTAGATAAGTCTATCAGATTTAAAAAAACTATATCTATTCAACAAGTATAACAATATGCTAAGCAAAGTTTTTGCTTTAATGGACTGCTCCTACCCATTTCTACAGTGGGGTGACATTTCAGCTTCTATACCAAAACCTTCTTCACAACGAAGTCTTTAAGGTGCTGCTCCCATTTGTTTCTGCAGTTTATCAATGCTTCAACGTCTATATGCGGAACAGTCTATTAAAGCCAAAACTCTACTATGTTTACACAGCCTAAAATACCTTTCAAACAATAATGAAACAATAAGTTTAGTAACTATTAATCTAAGATTAAAAGTATTAGGAACAATACTGACAAGTTGAAGTTGAAATAGATGACAATGATATACAATGAGAATTACTGAAACCTGGTTAGACTTGAAGTACGCTGATAGTAGGAACTATTTTGAAATCCCAGGTTATAAGTTATTTAATAATGATAAACCTCATAAAAGAAGGGGTGAAGTGGCTCTTTGTGTAAGTGATGAACAGCAGCCAGTTGGGATTGAAGACATAAGAAAAGGATAATGAAGGGATTGAATCTGTATGGGTTACAAACTAGGGTTTCAAGGGTAGAAACATTTGAATTGAAAGTTACTATAAGCCACCTAATCAAATAGATGATATGAGTTAGAAACTGTACAATAAGATCATGGCTGTTACTAATTGGAATAACTAATCCAGTTGATTTAGAATAACATTCTGTCTCAGATAATCAAGGAACCAACCAAAAATAATACCATTTTACCTCCACTTTAACCACAAAAGTGAGGATGTAGTTAAAAGAATTAAAGATATGAGCATTTAGGGAAGAGTGATCACTGATTAATTAAGTTTGATGTTCCTAATTTTCAGAATATCAATTTTGACACCACAATGCCGGATTTATCAACAGTGGACTGGGACAATGAGTTAAAACTAATGTAAGACAGACTTGTGAAATATTTAGAAATCATTGCTTTTAATTCAACGTCAACATGTTCCTAACAAGAAGACAATAATAGCAGGGGAGATCAAACCTACATGGCATTGGTTTACTAGACATAAATGAAAAAATAACAAGTACCACAAAATTAAAAAGTTTAAATTGAAGAATACAATAGAAAATTTAATGAAAAATACAAAAGCTTTAAATTTCATTAAAACAAAAAATTAAGGAATAAAAGTGTATTTCAAACAGATACCTCTCTGCACCTCATGTGTGACAGCCATGGAATTTCTTGCTCATGGCCTATAACTCCCACCCATACATATGTCTGCATGTACTGTGCCAACCTATGACATAATCATAATAGTAGGGTGATACAATCTCCATGTACAGTAATTCTTGTGAACACTAGCACATGATCATAAGCTTATTATTGATAATGCAAATTAAATGCACTGGAAGTGAGGAGAAAGGGTGAGAGGTGGTGCAGAGAGAGAGAGAGAGAGATTCTATTTGAAATACATTTTCAGGTAAAGAAAATTTTAGTTTCAGAAACACATTTTCCTCTCTGCACCACTGAAAGCTAGAATCTCACAATATAGATGATGGAGGGAAAGCTCACAGGGTGTGACTTCCATAAGACTGGGGTTTGCCTAGTGGAGTAGCATCTGGAAGGAGACCACCTCTTTCTCAGGAAGAGAATAATCTTTGCCCAATAGTTCTGTTTTTTATGTATTGAGACAATTAAGCAAAAAATATCAGAAAAATCCAGTTCTGATGGTTGTGTCACAAAAGTGGGAAGAATATTTGAATGTGTAGTGTTGCCAGGGCTTAAGGCAATTCCATCTTGATCAAATACATAAATGAGCTAGATACTATAATGACAGATGGAGAGAGGAGGAGCCATCACCTGCATTCTGACAAGACGTATATACCAGGAACTGCTTTGGAGATAACCTTCCTCAGCAACTTAGGATTGGAGATGTAAGGGTTCTTCCTATGCTCTGCTAAAAGAACAGGACAGGAGGAATATGCATAGAGGACAACACCAGTGTGGACGACTGTCATTAGATATAATCATCTAGAATTGTGTCCCCACTGAGAGATAATGGAAAAGGTTCCTACAACCAAAGGTAGAAAGCATGAGCCAGATGTTAGAGTAGAACTAAACCAAGTGCTGTCTGCTTTTGTTTTTATTTTTTTGTTGTGTGTGTGTGTAAAAGGTGCAAAAACATCCAAGTCAATTATATAGATATACCGCCAAAGCAGTCTTGCAGAAAAACCAATCTCAGTGGTGGACATTGAGCAGAGTTTGATGAATTTAATACTTTTCATACATTCGATGTGAATTTTGGGTAAGTATTCCCTATGAGGCAATGCTGACTGCTCTTCAGGATCCAATGATGCCTAACATAATTAATGTAGTGTTTAGTTCCTCATGTTATGTGAATATTTGGTTGTTACAGGGCCAAGAATCATCTCCAGGAAATAGTTACCACTGACTGTCTCAATGATCCACCATTGATGAAGGAAGATCTTTGGTGAACAACCTCAACCTAAAATTCTAAGGAAATAGGAACACCCCCAAAGTCTGGTGTAGTGAGAAAAGCAAGACATAGGTCAAGAAGAGAGGGAGGCAGATATCCAAAAGCAAAGCATCCAGACTGAAGAGATCCTGAAATCAGAAAAACTAAGTCAAAACAGAGATAGCAGAGGAAGCCAAATGGGCAAACAATGAACAGCCACAATGAGAAGGTGAAGGGTGGAGATATAGCAAAGGAGTAAAAAATAAGTCAAAAAAGGAGAAAGAAGAGAACCTCAATCAGACAAAGGAACACAAAAGTTTGATATTCAAAGGATAAATAAGGATCTTAATCTTAGGCCATAGCAAATGAGTCACAAAGATGAGGAGGACAAGAAAAATTTTGATCAATATAGAAGTAGGACAGAAGGAGGCCCATGAAATAAAGCAACCCAAGAGTTATTATGATTACAATCAAAAGAAATATAAATTCACATACCTGAATTATGAGCATAGCAAATAAAATAGAAGTAGGTGCCTGTTCCACATCAGGGAGAGAAAAGCCAAAAGCAAACGATGGAAGTGGAAGAGCTGGCCCAAATCAGCCACAGGCGGGGCAAGTTCCACAGAGACAATGAGAAGCAGAATGATGAGGGACCTGAGCTGAACAAGTAAGCAGAAGGAAACCAAACACCTATTCACATGGTAGCAGTAGCACCATGTTTGAAAAACATCAGCAGAACACAGCAGTACCATGGTTCAACACAGCACTATAAGATCATGGTAGTTTAATATATATTTATAATACCTTACCACAAATTGAAATCTGAGACGTGTCACATGCCAAGCATTTGCTCTGCTAAGTGAGCAAAAGGGATAATTACCGAACTTAACATCCATGAATGAATTAGGTTCCTTTGGTTGTCATTGACAAATGCCTGAAGAGCAACATCTTTTTTTAATGCATTCATAGTCTGAAGTAGTACAGAGAAGAAATGTGATGAAAAAACAAAGTTGTAGTGAGGTGGATGGAATGATTATGCAACAAGGACAAAATAAATGTAACACTAAGTAAAGAAAGGTAATCGATCAAAGTGAATACAAAATGTGAAAAACCCTATAATCCAAGCACTTTCAAAGGTGGACCTTTCTTCTTCAGAGGCAAACTGGGAATGGTGGTGTAATCAAATTAGTGATATATAAAGGGAGTTGAGTTATTTCATGAAGGTAATCTGGTCTTCCAGGAAATGTTCAGTTTATTCTTTCATATACTGCTGTGCGTTTCACGTCTGGTACAAGGTGGCCGTTAACGGGAGCATTATGTAAAAAGATGTTAGGGATATTTTGCTTTAGGAATGGTTAAAAACAAAGAAATAAAACTATACTTAAGTGTTTAAGTAAAATAAAGGTGACACCTGGATACTGATTGAAAAAAGAGATGTTAAGCTAATTGATTTATACAAACAGGTATGAAAAATTATTTCAAATAAATAGCAAGTTTTAGAAAAATTAGGGTTCACACAATGTGAAATAAATAAGCAAAGAACAAAATTTTTTCTCTCACAGGGAATAAAAAAATGATTGGAGATCACCGATTCCAGGATCTAGATTGATTCCAAAAGGTCAAAGTGAACAGAAACTCGAAAAGCACAAGAAAAAACACATTTTACAATGGATTTTGTCCTTTAAAGGGTGTTGAGGGTAAAGTTTTTGTTGCAAACTATGAAATGATTAACCTTTTAAATGGTTTCTTTTTGTTTTTCCAACGAGAGGATGTTAGAATGTTCATAACATTCTATGGAAAATACTGAAAGTGACCTGAATCATCAAAGAGTCAGTAGACCACATGTAAGGATGGCCAAGGTCCTCAATAGGCACAAGACAAATATGCATACTAAAAAATCAGAAGTTACACAGAGCTTTACTTTAAACGATGATTGCCACTCACTTTCATTTGTTTCTCTACCCAACAAGCTCAAAAACAAACCAAGAAACCATCACTAAGATACCAAACCAGAAAGTGACCAACCCACCAATTTGTTCATCTTGCTTTTTCTTGTTTCAGTCGAGATAACTCAACAACTACTTTATTACTAAGATCAGTTTAAATCTAAATCCACTCTTATATGTTTCTGGGCAGTGCATGATGTCATCACTTAGTCATAATAACCAGTAGTAATTTTTTTTAAAACCATAATTCTAGTGTAAATGGTGTTATCATTACCCCTTAAAGTTGCTTTCTTACAAAAATCTGATGTGGCTATAAAAAGCTTAAGTACAGGGTGAAAGTTAACATTTTATTATACTGAAAATGTATTTCCAATAATACTTATGTCTCTCACCCTGATAGCTATTATTCAACTGCCAGGGTTTCTTCTTTTGCCCATCTAAGCATTGGTCTGATTTTTTTCTTGCTTGCTCCAGTCTTTTATACCTCAATTAATTGCCCTTGGCAACATTTATCTTGTGACCCTCTCCACCTACATCAATGCGCCCTCTATACTGGTATGGTATATAAGAACTTCATTCAGACAATGTTATTACTTTTTCGAGACTGACTCAATCCCAGTTTCTAACACTGGCTCTTAGTGAGGAGGAAGGGTGGGAGAGTGTCAGTGGAAATAAGTATTATTGGAAATACATTGTCAATTTAGGAAAATGTAAACTTCCAAAACATACTTACCTCTTTTCACACTGATAGCTAGAATCCCACACTGATAAGGTGAAGGGGCTGTTGAGGGCATATTCCATATAGAAAGTGTCTGCATAGATCATGGGTGTGTCAACAGCGGGTTGGCACCCTAGTGAAGGAACCACACTACAGCAAGAACAGGTAAGCTTTTCACCTGGTACTTAATTCCAGTATTGTGGGTGGAATCTTACCTGATTTATCATCACTATATGCCAGGCCCCAACCAGATAGCCAAGGTTCCACTACTTGGGGTTGGAATTAAAGGCCATGGTCCTTAGATCCCATGTTGGTGGCTAGGGCAATGTCAGATATAAAAGACTGTTTAGTGTAGGTAGTATTATTAATTTATTTATTTTGTGTTTATAATTCATAAGGCCACCTTAAACAGGGTGTTTGTGGAAGATGCAAAACCTCTGCCAAAAAGCCAGGTCACAAAATGAGTTATTGTTGGCACTTAGTAATGATGGTAAATTAAACATATAAAAAGTTGAAAAAAATGCCAAGGTGAACTATTAAGTCAGGCTAATGTAATGCTACTATTACACTGAGAGGAAATACCAACTTCCTATGTGCACTGTATGCCAATAAGGTATGACTCATTCAGACAGAAACATACAGCCACAAATCTTAGTCAAAATGCCATGTTCTTTGCAAGATGCAAATATAAATGGGAATTGATGTTATACCATTTGCAGACATTGCGTTGCTTATTTGGGCCCTCAAAAATCACCATCCATGTATGATTGATGGACTTTGGAAAGTACATAAAGAGAATTGAAACAACACTGACAGCAAAGTATTGCACAAATTCTGAATTAAAAATTGTGCTACACCCATAACCAGAGCTATCATAAAGGACACCATAGGTAGTGAAAAAGGGCACTGTAAGGTCTAAATCATCCATGTATCATTATCATGGTAACAATTATTATTTAGTATATATAGTAATTAATTCTTCTAAATTCCTAGTTTGCTTGCACAGGTAGTAAAAGAAGGCACTATATGGTCTAAGTAATCATGTATCATTATCATGGTAACCATTATTATTTAGTATATATATAGTAATTAATCTGCTAAGTTCCTATTTTACTTGTATTTATAATGTGACACATCTTTTAAAATCAGTACTCATTTACGTACCCTATCCAAAGTTTCTAAGGTGTTAGGATCAATTCGATGAATAAATGGAGTTTCAGTATGGGCATAGATCTCATCTCCATATGGCACAACGTTTACTAAATCGTTGTCAGTAAAATCATCCAAAACAAACATGGACATCAATCTGTCAAAGAATTAAAAGACATTTACAACACATAATAAAAAGTGGTCCATGTGGATTCTTTTTACAAATATTATTTCTGTGTATGAACTATTCTGGTGTGATATTCATCAATATATATTTCCTATAAAAGTGGTTCTAACATTCTCAATTCCTCATGAAACACATATTTTTCTACCGAATGAACTTTCAGCATCTTCTTGTTTTATACATTTTGTTACGTCTCCGTTTGTTAATTAACTTTCCGTAACTTCATTCCGACGAAACTTTAGCGACACAAGTTTTTTACTTAATAAAACTGGTTTATTCTTTCCGAATACAACTTTATGATACACTTATTTTCAACAATCGCGCTAAAACAAACGCTATATCAATGAACGTCAATAATACTTCTGACTGCAGTTCAATTACTCACTATCTTCACACACACACATTACATTATTCTCCCATCACGTTGTCACCCTCTTTTATATACCAGACTACCCTATATCTAGTAAATACTAGAGCATTCGCCAAGGTACGGGATAGTTCTAGAAACGTGGCGTCACACTAGTCATGTGACTCGCTGACGCAACACTGCCTCCTCCTTAATATTGTTCGTCCCGAACAATAACCACATATAATAAACCAATAACAATAACTTAATTAAAATGTACAGAATTACAAACACAAAATTACAATTCTCATTGGCTTCTGCTTCATGTGGGGTTCATCCGCTTCATCAGTAAATGTCCCATCATCGGTAACAGTCACATCAGTGGTAGTAACTTCACCAAGAGCTTCATAATTTCCCTTCTCAAAACCGAGTAGAGTTTCTTCTTCGACGGTGGCTTCTTC
>NW_013666938.1:294236-301128 GCF_000517525.1 Limulus polyphemus
TGCAGTTCAATTACTCACTATCTTCACACACACACATTACATTATTCTCCCGTCACGTTGTCACCCTCTTTTATATACCAGACTACCCTATATCTAGTAAATACTAGAGCATTCGCCAAGGTACGGGATAGTTCTAGAAACGTGGCATCACACTAGTCATGTGACTCGCTGACGCAACAATTTTTATTCTGATACACAAAGAATAATATCATAATGTAATATTTATTCTAATTTGTTTTTAGAACTAAGTTGATTAATGTATAGATGAAAAAAAAAGTCATTAGTTTATATTTTCTAAAGTCAGTTTATTTTCTCATAATAATAGGCAGAACTTACTCTGGTCTTCAAATCCTGAATTCAATGTGATATTGTCCAGCAAAATATAATATTAAAGAACCTATCAAAATTTATAACAGCACAAAGACCGAATAAGAATCATATAAAATGCTTCTACTGCAAATTCATTAGTGACAAAAATCACATCTGCATCATTCTTCGTAACAGCTTTCAGCTTTTTCTAAAATCTGATCAGAAATTAGTAAAGTATTGATAAACTTTTGCAATAAATAAAAAATCCTGACAAAACTTGTTTACTAAAGTTGTGCCTCTGTTGAAAAGTTTTTGTACATACATTAAGCCTTTTAAACAAACTCCCACCCCTACACTTTACTACACAAATCTGTGATTTAATGAACATTAGACTATAACTCTCTGCCATTAAGTGACATAATCAACTAATCAAAATTAGTGTTTCTGGTTATTAATATATTCAATAAATCCAACTATCTTAATCTCATGTGAGAAGAATGGATCAGTTGAATATAATCAATTTTTGAGCTTGGCAGTTAATTGATTAGCAAATTCCACTAACTGTCCAGCTCTAGTTGGACAAAAAAAACACAAAAAAATGGCAACTGGAAATAAAAAAATATCCGAGATCATACGCACAGATGTGTATTTTACAGGAAAAAAAAATCTGAAAAAAGTATTCAGTGAGTTTAAAATTAGTGGCCCTTTAGTTTGAGACAAATTAAATCAAATTAACATAGGCAGTACTATAAGCTTCCATGAATAAACAGCTTGGTTGCACAACATACATAAAACATCTTAAAAAGATAATTTTTTCCTTAGGAAGATAATTTTTATACGGAACAGTACAAGCTTGTTAGATATACATGACTGTTTCAATTTAAGTTTAACGTGAGTGTTATGATTTAGACAGTTTATCTAGCAGGAGTGTCAAATTTAGTTATTTTTAGAAGTGATAGTTTATCTCAGGGTTGTTTATGCAACTGTTCATGAACCATACATAGTGTAGTTCACTAGTTATGAATGGGTGATTGTTATATTTTTGCATCATGTTATTAGAACCTTAATGGATTTTTCTCATTGTTTTAAATCAGAATTATTATATTGTAATATCTTGTAATGTGTGGAATATTCTAGGCCTCTGTTGGGCTATAAATATCCATCCAAACCATAGTTCGATAAATATAGAGATAATTAAATGGATCTAAGCTGCTTGATTGCGAGTTTAGCCATAAAGAGAATATAGTAATGATCTCTAAAGTGTAATTATCACAGACTGTATTGCAATAACAGAATAGAGAAGAATAATTTGTCTTGTCAATTGTGTTATAAAGTAATTGAACCAGCTTGTATGGATTTTGATGAAAAGAGACAATTATTTAAAGCTCTGGATATAACTGTGGTAACCAACAGTTATAGTTGTGATTTTTAAAGTGAAATTATCACAGACTGTATTGTAATAGCAAAACAGAATTCCAAAAATTCACTCCAATGGCACTTGGACCTAAATCTCTACTCAAAATCATCATTTTATTTTTAACAATTTTTAATGGCTCTCTCATATTTAATTTTTAAATTCACCCATTTAAGTAATTTCATATTGTCCCAGTCAAAGCATAATCAGACATTCAAATATTCAATAAAGTTTTATAGGTGTGTATGGAAAAATAAATGAGATAGTGTATGGCTATATTAGTGTTTGTAAAATCCATATTTACCATGTGTGCAGTTTCAGAAAATTATATGTGTGATGTACCTTGTTCGCATTATGAGCCTGAAAGAAGTCAGTTTCGGTGATCATTTTACAGAGGTATGCAGGCTTCTTTGTAATTTGAACCAAATGATCTATTTTTTCATAAGCTGGTTAGTAGAAATGTATCCTCCAACAGGTAGCAAGCAGTTATAAAACTACAGACAGAGCATGTAAATATATATTAATTTTAAACCAATTAACATATTTAGGTCTAAAAAATATGTCAATTTTAAGAACACAAAACTTTATACATATTAACAAAAGTATACAGAAGCATGTCATTAATTATTTTCTTTATCCAATACATCGTATCAATCATTAAAAAGTGAATGACTTTTAAGTTGGGAATACTAGATACACAAAACCCAAAGGATTCACATAATTTATATATTATGACCTTAATTGCTAGGAGCATGATAGCATCTCCTCCACCTCAGCTACCTCATCCCTAGTATCAGCTAGAATTACTGAACAGAAAAGAAATCTATACTGTAAAGGAAATACTTTGAATACTTTAATTTAAGCACCTTTATCTACAACATACCTTTGTAAAAGGGTCTTGCAAGGGTCTGGGTGAGCTTTAGTTCCAAATTCTGAAACTACTATACGATTGGCATTCATATTTCTATTATAAGTTTGACTTCTAAGAAATTTGTTCTGATATGTTACTTCTCCATTACTGATGTGATAGCGATGGAGAAGGGCCATTCCATCAAAAATATGGTTGAATTTGTCTGGACCAATTTCCATTAACCCGCTTCCATTTCTTAGCAAATTTCCTTTAATCCATGTTGGAATCTCTCCTTCAATGAGAAAGAAAGCACACTAACATTGAGAATCACATAAAACTAACTAAAAATGATATTTCTTAATTTATAAAAATGTTCATGATAGCTACAAGTTTGACTGTATAATTAGAAACATCTAAACTCAGTCTGGCACTTGCAGTTGGTTTACAATATGACTTTCTATAGCTACTACTCTGGTTTACAGTGTAGTGTCTATTAAAGTCATTACTTTATAAGACAATTGGTGTAACCTTTTGTAAGTATGTATACATGCTTCAGCATTCATAAACACATGCATACACAGATAAAGATAAATACTCTCCTTAGGATCAATATTATTACTTACCTGGAGCAGTATAATGAGGTACAATGCTTTCAAAGAATATCCACAGCCGAATACACATACATAAAATAAAATATTCTTAATCTCTTATGTTTCAGTATTAGTTCTAACATTGACTTTCTATCATTTTAAAATAACAAGTTCAAGAAAAATGTAGAAATTTAACAGCACTTATAAAAAAAAAAAGTAGAGTGTTAATAAAGTAGTGTTATTATTTATAGTAATAATTCACATAGTTGGTTTATCATCCCCGAGTTGAGTAGTTCTCTATTGTACTTTATTTGTTATATTATATAAATCACGCATAAATAGGTTGTTTGATATAGTAATTGTGCAAGTCATGAATAAAGCTTGAATAAATGACTGAAAAAAAAATACTTATATAGTCACAAAGCTTTTGAGTGAGAAGATTAAAATGTCTTGTATCAGGGGTCCTCCTTTCTTGTGCTAGATAGTAGCCATGGGATTTGTTAACTTATCTAAAATCCTGGTATTGGAATTATTGATATAGAATTTACTTGTCATATGCATACTCCATTGGTTCATGGACATATCATTGTGAATTATGTGGAACTGATTTAGTATATGTAACTATCAATAGTAGTTTTATCACAAATTTGTATTGAAGTACCATCATTGTACATATTTTAAATGTTCAAATTAATAGAAAATTTCATAATGAAAATTAATCTTCTCTAGTTAAAGAAAACTGAAAATTATGAGAGTTTAAAATTGTATCAGAAAATGTAAAATTAAGTTATCAATATAATAACTACATATTAAAACTTACAAACCTGAGCAACTGAATTGTGACCAAAATTATTATTATTAATATTATTATTAATTATTAATTCTGGTATAATTTGTATAACATTTGTATGCCTCTGAAAATTTTTATACTAAACATGCAGAAAATAAAATATTTATAAATAACTGAAAGTCTGTAAAATTTAGAATTTGAAATTGATTACACAGGTTAACATTGTGTGTTAGGTCATAATGATTAAGTTGTGTTAAGTTGATCAAGTATATACATATTGGAAATTATATCAAAACCATTCAAAAAGACTGGAAGTTGGTTAATCTTAGTGCAATATTGATAAATATTGTCCAAGCAATTATAGGCCAGTTAGTCTTACATCAGTAGTTGGAAAGGTTTTGGAGAGTGTGATTAAAGATGCATTGCAGAGTTACTTAAAGCAGCTTGATATTGTGTCAAAGAGCCAGCAGGGACAGTATTTTTTAACAAATCTTCTGACATTCTTTGAGGATGTTACTGCAAGAGTTGATGAAGGAAATACAGTGGATTTGGTTTTTATTGATTTTCAGAAAGCATTAGATAAGGTGCCTCACAAAAGACTGATGGGCTAAAAAGCTCTTTTTTGTCCCTTTCAAATTTTATGAAATTTATGAAAGCCTGCTTTAGCAAAGACACATTATGAATATTGTTATTACCTGGGTTTATTTGAAAGAAAATCCTGTATTTAAATTGATTATACCTTAAAAATTACTTATCCTATGAGAACTACATTTCAGTACATGGACAAATTGTAAGTAGCATTTAAGAAAATTTGGACACTGTACATGGTACTTTAAAAATTGCCATAGAAGGTGTACAATATGTTTTCAGCTGTTCTCAACCTACACGTTAAGCTTACCCTTAAATGAAGCTACAGGTAAAATATTACAATTGTCATATGTTCTGGACAGTGTTCATAGAACATCTCAGTATCCTACACACTGACAAGCATTTCATTTAAATTACCTATCTCCTATTATTGAAACAGAAAGCAAAATGAGAGATATAAAAGTAGGCCCAGATTAAGAGAAAAGAAACTGAAGTATAGCTATGTATATGCATATATACAGAGAGAGAGTGTATGTGATTTTAAAGAAAACAATATATTTATCATTATTATTTCTTAAAAATTACTTGTGCTAGGGGAGAATAAAACTTTACCAGTGACATAATGAAATTAAGAAGTTTTACTTTGGAAAGTTTGGACATATTTTATATATTAGGCTGTTTCAAAAACATATTATTTTGAAAGGATGAGGGGCTGGGGGAATGGACGTCTCCTATTCTTTATTTTTTAAATAATGGTAATTTATTCTCTATTCTTTATAATTTTTGGACATTATTTTCTATTCTTTATATCCCATACACCATCAGGTTCAACAGATATTGTTAAGACAGGTAGGTGTGGTATTGGAAGTAGAATAGTTTCATAAGTACCTTATTCTTCCTATAACTTAAGAAAACTTAATAAGAATAGGTTGCATTGAATACCATGAAAAGCTAATCATTGGGCCCTAGTATATATGTATGAAACTATAAATATCACACAAACACCTAGAAAATGCAAAGAAAGAAAATAAACCGAAATTGAGATAAACAGACATATTATACTTATAGACATTAATTGCTTTAAATTTATATAACTACAATAACAGATTTCAAAAATTAGGAATGCTCTTTGTTTTTCCCTCAAATAGAAATGTATAAAATATTGTATTTGCCTTTTCATTTCAGATTTCTAAAGTGAAAAGGACAAAATCATATAATGTAATCAAGAAAAAGAAAGAAAAAATAATAGGTTTTTCAGGAAGAAGCTTAGGTAAGACCAACCTTTTACATTTTAATTTTAAATTAGGACGGTCTACTCAGTACTCTGCTCCAGTTTCCAAAACAATTATATTTGAACTTGTATATCATTAACAGTTAATAGTAATGTTAAAAGTAATAGTAATCAACTAGATTTTATGTACAAATTACCTGTAAACATTGCCTTATTTAATTAGTTATTTCAAGTTAGCTTGAACTTTCTATTTTTGATGTGAAAACCTAGAGTAGCTATAAAATTCTAACGAAAAAGCGTAATTATTATACATATGTGATATAGTATAAAAATTAAAATACTGTCGTAACAATACCTTTAATTGTGCCTTGAACAGGCGTTATCGTTTCTCCTTTGCAAGATCGTGTTAATGAAAATATTGAACTCTTACAAATTCTTTCATTTGACTCCTGTTTTTCATTACTAACATTTGAAACTTTTTGATCATCCTCCATAGCTTCTTCGAAATTAAACTCTAATAATACAAGGCCACACTTTTCGGCTACACGCACCTTTAGACTTCTTTTCAATTTCAAAAGTTATTTTCCCGTTTAATCGGCTGTAAGTCTGAGACTAGAAATGAAAGTTTATAATACTGAAAAATCATTGTTCTTTTACTCGGTGGGAGCTGCACAGATAATACATTGTGTAGCTTTGTGCGATAAAAAAAAAAGCAAAGAAATCCAAAGGTACTGTAACTGTAGTGCGGGCCCATCGACAGGGGGGGGGGTCAAAGGGGGCAACTGCCCAGGGAACCCGGGCGAATAAAACTTGGTTATGCCGTAAAGCATCTTTAGGCTATATCTTCATTTAATGGTAAAAAACATAGTTTTTGGCTTTTCTTTGTATATAGACGCTTGATACATTAAGAACGACTGAAATAATAATTTGAGTAGTAATTAATATGTATTTGTTACTTTATAGATTTAATAGATATTCGTTGTTGCTTTATTATACTGTGAGGTAAAAACGGCTGCTGGTATGATTTTGTCTGGTTTATGTACTCGTTGCTGTACTAATTTAGGATTTTCTTTTTAATACATCCTTGAAAAATGTTAAAAAAAAAAAGAGAAGAGAGAGA
>NW_013666938.1:302075-305071 GCF_000517525.1 Limulus polyphemus
CACACTTTACTTGTTTTCAAATAATATATATATTCGGAACAAGTTAAACGTATATACAATAAACTTTTCACACTACAGAGAATATAAGCATATCGTAAACGTTGTATCAGTATATGTATAGTTCTCATCTTTTTGTCAAAAGTCTACTTAGGCCTGTTCAATTACTTTAGAATCTCAGTTGACAAGTCGAACTATTTTCTCTGATACTATCGCAATATTAGCCTGGTGTGATTCACTTACGACTGCGATCTTCTTTCTTCTGAAGATCTTATGCTCTTTTTGTCAAAGTGCACTCAGGTTGATTCAATCACTTTAGAATTTCGCTTTGACGGAATAAGCTCATTTTTTTCTTATTTCCTTTTCCACTGTTAGTTTCACTCTATGATATATATCAAACGTTAGGCCTATGTCAGTCGTTAGGCCTATCACTTTTACGTTGCTTAACTCCACACCAACTATATTCTCTTTGCTTTTATCTGTCTAATACTGTTTGTCTGCTGCTTCCCGCTCGTCTCATGCTATTTATGTCTTTATTACATAGTCGTCTGGCCACTTTCTATATTCTCGACACCAATTAGTTATTAACAAAACCTTCTACAATCGTCTGCTTTTAACTCTTATTATAACAAAACTTAAAAAAATAAAATATTCACTCACAAATATAAATTAATCACTAATATTTAAACCAAACAATATTTTATATCATGACAAGGGGAGTGTTCTGTAGTTGCTAACTTATCTCTTTAAGTGTAAGATAATAAATAAGTCTGGGCAAATGTAAAATGAATGAACAACATCTTTACTGCAACAAACAAATAGAAAGCACAAAGTGCATACTTGTACAAACATAATCATCACAGTTGCTTCTACTAATTTGTTTTTCTTACAGCTTTATTTTTCTCGAGATGGACTTCCGACGAATTGAACACGATGACCTCAAAGTAAGTCTTCACTCAATGATCTTCATGTAGAACTAGCTATCCATCCATCTCATCCTTGGTGGTTATTTTGGTCAAGTATCTTCCTGGCACCGAAGGGGTCTAAAAAATAACCAGGGGCGGTCAGAAACTTCTGCTTCTCTTCACCCCAATTGCGTGGCCAGTTGGTAGGGGCTTAGAATGATATTGTTACGTCTCCGTTTGTTAATTGATTTTTCCGTAACTTCGTTCCGACGAAACTTTAGCGACACAAGTCCTTACTTAATAAAACTGGTTTATTCTTTCCGAATACAACTTTACGATACACTTATTTTCAACAATCGCTCTATAACAAACGCTATATCAACGAACGTCAACAATACTTCTGACTGCAGTTCAGTTACTCACTATCTACACACACACATTCTTATTCCGTCACGTTGTCACCCTCTTTTATATACCAGCCTACCCTATATCTAGTAAATGCTAGAGCATTCGCCAAGGTACAGGATAGTTCTAGAAACGTGGCGTCACTAGTCATGTGACCTCGCTGACGCAACACTGCCCCCTCCTTAGTATTGTTCGTCCCGAACAATAACCACTTACAATAAGCCAATAACAATTAACAATAACTTAATTAAATGTACAGAATTACAATTAATAGCGCTACGTACGAGTGTATCACACAAACTGGCAATCAACATGGCTGAAAAACTTTCCTGGAGGAGAAAATGGGTAAAATAAAACAATTCTGATGAAACTTGTGTTTTGTGGGAAATAAGGTAGAAATGGGAAATTTTTGGGCCAAAAATTTTTGATTAATATCAGTCTAATTAGATTTTCCAAACTAAAAATGTACGTACACTTTCAAAATTATCTACTCAAGTGAAAATATACACAGATTTGCCATATAGAAACATTTCTACCAACGCACACACAAACACGTATTCTAGGGCATCATTCATATACTGTTTCTCTGGAACAAATGTTTTAGTAACTACTCATTGATAAATGTTTCTGCTTAAGGCAAATCTGGAAAAAAATAAAACTTTCCTTAAGTACATTAATTGAATTTGGTTTATTTAAACCACTAAATCTTTTTCCTTCTTATCAATGCATGATTTAAAAGTGTATATAAAAATATATTTAAATATGCGTACAAATAACTTCAGACTGTTTAACACTTTCGTGCAAATTTTCACAGAACTTACATCCGCAAAATGTTAAAAAAACTTTTGTTGCATTCTTAATTAGTTAAATATTCTCTGCTGAAAAATAACTTGAGCTCAGCATAACCTGTTCCCAGATTATTTTAATATTTTTTCATAAATCCACTAATTTTTGGGTTGCCACAACTTACACCAAATATTTTTTAACAAGATATATGTAATGTATTAAATACACCAGTCATGTGTTACACCAAAATAATTTTAAACATAGCACTGACAATCACGTTCAACTACAGCAAAAATACTGGGATACTTCAGAAAACAAGTGATTGGCACAAAATCTTTTGTACGAATATGAACGACTTCAAGCACTTTCAGCGAGACGTTTTCTTGGGATTTGTAAGTGTATTAATTAACCTATGAATCTCCAACTTTATAAAATTATGCTAGAACTTTATGAAGAATGAGTGAATTAAGTGACTAAACCCCAAAACAGCGTTTTTCCAATTTTACATTATCTCATTAACTTTAAAATGTTTCTAGTTAGCAACACTTACTGGAGTCTGGCCTTTGTTGTTTCCAATCGTCATCGAAGTTAACTACACACTTCCTCGGCAAGTAGATAGTCCAATCCTAATATGCATTCGTCTTCAATGTCAGCCAATTATACCTTCTGTCTGTTTTTCATGCCCATGAGCTCGATAGTTACCCACACTGGTCCCCACAACTTTGCATAATGTCCTGTCACACCACAGAGCTTCTGTACAGCTTCTGGTACTCCTTTGTTATCCAGCCGTGTTGATGCTCACACGGGTCTGCTGAGATGCAGAATCTATGACAAAGTTGCATCTTTGGCCATCCAGCTTCCCTGTCATGTAGATACTATGTGTGCTTGCCAATTTACCCTT
Organism: Limulus polyphemus; assembly: GCF_000517525.1. Lineage (NCBI taxonomy): Eukaryota > Metazoa > Arthropoda > Merostomata > Xiphosura > Limulidae > Limulus > Limulus polyphemus. Next base: position 305,070 of record NW_013666938.1, read on the forward strand.
AG
>NW_013666939.1:0-15316 GCF_000517525.1 Limulus polyphemus
GACTTCTAACAGGACTGAATATGTCTGCATTAGGGTTTAGCTGCGGGGTCTGGAAGGAGCTTGCCATTGTCTGTGCTGATTAAGTCTATGGTTAATATATCCTCCCTGTGTAAAAGACAATAAATCATCCTTTAATGTGGCCCAGCATGGCCGGGTGGTTAAGGAACTCGACTCGCAATCTGAGGGTTGCGGGTTCGAATCCCCATCACACCAAATATGCTCGCCCTTTCAGCCGTGGGGGCGTTATAATGTGACGGTCAATCCCACTATTCGTTGGTAAAAGAGTAGCCCAAGAGTTAGCGGTGGGTGGTGATGACTAGCTGCCTTCACTCTAGTCTTGCACTGCTAAATTAGGGACGGCTAGTGCAGATAGCCCTCGTGTAGCTTTGTGCGAAATTCAAAACAAACAAATCATCCTTTAATGTATTTAATTCGCTTTGAAATTGACTAATGTTTTCCATTTGTACTTTTTGCCACTGTTGGTGACTTTTCTGCAACTTTTGGAGACTTTCTTCTTGTTTATTTTCTTTCTCTTCCATCCACTGCTGTAGTCTCTCTTTTTGTTCATTTTCTTTCTCCTCCAACCACTACTGTAGTCTTTCTTCTTGTTTATTGTCTTTCTTCTCCAATAACTGTTGTAATCTCTCTTCTTGTTTCTTTTCTTTTTCCACCAATAACTGCTATAATCTCTTATTTATTTTGCTGTTCCAGCTGCCACTGTTGCGGGTTTTCTTGCAACTGCTGTTGTCTCTCTTCTTGTTTATTTTCTTTTCCTCCAATAACCGCTGTAATCTCTCTTGTTGTTCCTTTTGCTGTTTTTGTATTGCTGCCATCAAATCTGCTAAGCTGTAGTTTGATGTGCCGCTTCTCGTTTCCATCTTTTTCTCTTTTTTTTTGTCCCACTCTCTGACACCAATTTGTTACGTCTCCGTTTGTTAATTGATTTCCCGCAACTGCTTTATTGTGTAGCTTTGTGCTTAATTACAAACAAACAAACAAAAACAATTTCTTCCAATTCTAGTGCACTAGTTTTAAAGTTTTCGTAACGATATACGTGTCAAGCCTTCCAGACAGACTTTACTAGTGCTTGGGTTAGTGACGAGCACATATTTAGGTATCCAGAGGATCGTTTTCTCTTTGAATGGTGGACAAGTGGTATGTAGGATTCTGATCGATGTCAGGAGCGGTATGTGATCTATCTCTCCGAGTATAAATATTTGTACAGCGATATTGTTAACCTATAGTAGAAAATATTTGAAAAACATGACATTCTTAAGAAAGGAGTCTTTAGTGTTCTTATGGAAGCAAGAGAAATTCGCACAGTAGTGCATTTAATACACCAGTAGGCTACGAAACCATAGCCTAAGCCAATCCGGATAAATGCATTGATCAACAAAGATTGTGGTTACATTATCAAGCCCCCCCCCCAAAAAAAAACAACAACAACAAAACAAGTGCGAGATGAAACTAGGTACGTCTTCTGGCATTATTAAAAATATATAAACAATGTTTCGAATTTGACGAAGGCTTGGAAGCTTCCTGCCACCGAAACCGGTAATTTCTTAATTTTGGTTTGCTTAAGTGTGTTCTTGAAAATGACAGGACTAAAGTATTAACCAACTTATGGAAATCTGCACAAAACGAATGAGTCCGACCTCATAGAAACATCAATGCAGGACCATGGTCAAGAAGCAGGTAGAGCATGATCGTCAGAGAAAATACTGTTTTAAGTACTAGTACGTCAACTTAACTATAATTTCCAAAAGGGTTTCATGACTTTGCGTAGTTTTTATGTAAATATCACATTGGTGTCCATCTTTGTTAGTGCCAGTTTGTTCTTTATTGATCCTCCTTTAAGCCTCACTTACTTTGGAAAAAGCATAGTTATTTGTTGGAATTATGTATTTAAAAGTTATGTTGCCCGTACCATCCTGGGTATCCTGAGTTTTCTTTCGTGTATATGCTTGTTTGTATATTGTTCGGGTTCGAACTCACATTTAAAAGTTGAAATTCTAGTTAGACGTAATTGAAATATAGATTCTGAGTGAAAGCCATTAATTAAAAGGACTTTTATCAATGTACTATTTTAGAAAGAATTCTATTTGCGCAACCTAAAACAACAAAATTTGTAGTAAAGAAAGTTTCTCGATGTAAGAAACCCGATATTACGATGTATTTGTTAAAGGTGACCTTCAGACACCATGGTATTTGATCATTTATTTACATTTTCTTATCCCATACATGAAAAACAAACAAATATGAATCACATTCTCTGTAGCAAGAATTGTAAATTGGTCTTTCTACAAAAACAAATTGTAATAGTGATTTTGTATTCTTTATAAATAGTCTGTTGTTATAACGCAACTTGTGTTTTTAATGCTTTAGCATAGCCGAATAGATCAAAACATCAACACAAGGCAATTAAAACAGCAAAAAAATAGTTCTTGCAGATACGTAATGTCACACAATCTATTTAGTTATTGTAGACACGTCTTTAGTTGCATAAGTTTCATTTATTTTTCAGTTATTTCTTTCAGACGTCGCATAAAATGCTTTATGGTTTTCTCAGGTAAAACTGAAAGCTAAAAGTCAGTAACAAATCAGTAAAATAAGAGGTTCTTAGGAACTGTATGTGTATGATGCCCTCCCTATTAATCGACGTGACCCTAGCATGTATGGAGTCGATTGCATGCACATGCAATTAGTTGGGGTGAAGTTGGAAGGCGTCGGTTCTGTAAATATCCCCCTTAACGTCGGTCCAGCGCTCTGGGGTAGTTGCAACGTCCTGGAGGAACCATTCAAAACTGGTTTTTAAAACTGTCCATATTACTGATAAAGAACACTAAATGTATATTTCATAGTGAACAATATCTTCAATTTGGATACTTCATTACTGAGATGTAAATAAGTTCGACAGTTTTGATACTTTATCTGTTCTACAAATTGTTGCATTTTATTTTCACCATTAAACTCTTTTTTTTTTTTAGTCATATGTTAAAAATAGCCAATTATTTGTTATATCTCTAAATGTACTGTGGTGAATCCCAAACAATTTGTGTTGTAGTAATGCCACATCAAACCAATTATTCAGTTTGTAATTTAAGGGATGATTATCCCTTTTTCTTTTCAGGCTTACTCAGCTATGTATAGAAGACAACTTATTCAGTATGACCACTACAAAGTTTATTACTACAGAAATACATTATATCAAACACAGTATGTCCCTGAAACTGATGTAGTGCCATATTGATTCACTGGGGGAAAATACAGTAATCTTGTTTATAATAATATATTCATTATCTGTTAACCCAATGAATGATATCCCTCTCCATGTAAATATCACAGATCAAACATATGAGAAGCCAAGTTCTTGCGGGCTGCACACTTTTGAATTTTAAACTCAATCCTATTGATCACGTTATTCTTCAAGGGGTCAACTGCTCAACACTAGTCAGCTATGACTGCGACCCAGTCACTGAGCTGTTCCTTATTCAAATGGTATACAGTATTGGTAATAATTATGGACACATGAATAAGATGGGTATAAAATGCTCCGCCTCTATTGTGCAAAAACAAATTGCACCAAAGTCACATGTTGACAGTTTACATTGTGATTGGTTCACCATGCCACATTGATACAATGCACATAAAATAACAGGTAGCTAAACAATCTCCAACACTAGTGTGGTGAATGAACTCACGGTTCCTATGATAGAAATGCCACATGAAAAACATGTAGAAATCAAAGTAAATGTTCTTTGTTATGATAGGACGTCTACTGATTAACGTCATGACAAAAGGCATCAATGGGCATCAGAACAAACTCTTCAAAATTGATGATAAGAAAGGACATAATCCTTATATACACGATAATTTACTACAGATCTTAATAGTGACCTTGCTGTAGGTACACATGAGAATGTTACATCCAGAACAGTAAGATACACTTTAGCAGGAAGTGGCTTCAATGGATGTGTAGCTGCTCAAAACCATTGTTGAGGATAAATAACCAGACCAAAAGGCCGCAATGGGCATCAGACTTTAAACAATTGGATGATCAAAGTTGGAGGAGGGCTGTTTACAGAAAATCCAAATTCAAAATGTTTAGCAGCAATCATAAATAGTTTATTAAACGCAGGGAGGAGGGCTGTTTCTCGATTACTATACAGCATCGACAGGAAGCATGCTGGGGGACTAATACAAGTGGTGCTGGAGATCAACACAAAATTCAGGTACTCTGATCTCTGACAAAGTAGAAACAGGTACTTATCTGTAATGCGATTCTCTCAGGAACAAGACCTCTTAAACCTCTGGTAAGACAGTGTTACAAAGCATTAAAGAAATTTGGTGAAACAAATCTGAAAGGAAAAAAGGTCAATGAACCCCACACAATCATGACTTGCATGTACAAAGTCCCGATATGAATATAATTAAGGCTGTTTTATATGAAAACGGAGAAAGTCAAACAGCAACCAAATAACTGAGATGAGTTGTTGGGGAGTAATATAAAACAATTGGAAGAACCATACATTGATAAACTTATAGTAGTACTGATCTGTTTACGACAAATAAGAAATACCGATGAATTATAACTTCATTGCTTGTAATGTGTATTTTCTGCAATATTATACTGCACTAATGATGAATGGATCATTTTTGTGCAATTACTGTTTGTAACTCGTGCATATATACCACCTGTACATATCCAAAAGTATTTCGTATATTTCACATTACTGATCACTGGACCATCTGAACTCAGCTTTAGGCAGTGAACCACCAGTCTCATAGTCCAGCCTCTCCAAGAAATTGTTTGAACCACCAGTCTCAGAGTCCAGCCTTTCCAAGAAATTGTTTGAACCACCAGTCTCAGAGTCCAGCCTCTCCAAGGAATTGTTTGAACCACCAGTCTCAGAGTCCAGCCTTTCCAAGAAATTGTTTGAACCACCAGTCTCAGACTCCAACCTCTCCAAGAAATTGAAATGTTTCTAGAATTAGTATGGTCCTCTTTATTGGTAACCATGAACGTGACTCGAACCAGCAATAGAGTCCAATAGTGCTGGACAGCAGCCACCATAGAGTCATATAGTCAAGTTGGTCTTCGAATGTTCAGAAGTCTTGTTACCATGGTGATTAGATCAGATTAATATTTTCTCTTAAACGCTGAAGGTAACCATGGAAGTTCGAGTAAGTTTTGCAGTCCATGAAAGCCTTGGCTACTGCTCTACACTCTGGTCCCAAGGCCAGATCGATAACATAAACATGGCCTTTGATACCTATTTTAAAAGCTTTTTGGCCAGGAACATATTCTCAGATCTTGGTCTAACTCATCTCAGTTACTGTTTCATTCTTTTCACTATAAGTCCTTTCAGATCTTGGAAATGAATCTTCCATCTCAACGAATTACAGATTTAATGATATAACCAGTACGTGCGAAAACAGAGGTGAGTCAGACTTAACTTCAAGAAAACATTTTTGGTCATGGGACCTAAAGTATAAATTGATAACGTAGGCTATAGTATTATCGAGTAAAACTAAAACCAACAAATAAGTAATAAATATCCTAATGCTTTTAGGTAATATATACAGTGTATGAATGAGCCAAATTGGTCAAGAAGAAATAGAAACTGAACACAGTTGTTTCATTTCCAAACAAAAAATAAACCTTATTTAATTAAATAAAACACGGCCTAGTGATTATTACAGGTTGCTGTTGAAATTACCAGCTTTTTTTTGTCTATCCAACAGCAATTGGTAAAGTATGACTATACTTGATGGACATCAGGGCAGATTCTATCTAAGCATTTCACAAGGTCAATGCAAATTATGAGCAAGAACTGATCTTCTTTCGAACTATATTCAGAAAGTTTTTTATTTCGAGTTTCTTAAATTATTTGCATGAGCAACGAATGAAAAATTACAATATACTGTGTTTCTAGTCCTTTAGTGATTAGATTATAACATACAATATACTATGTTTCTAGTCCTTTAGTGATTAGATTATAACATACAATATACTATGTTTCTAGTCCTTTAGTGATTAGATTATAACATACCATATGCTGTGTTTCTAGTTCTTTAGTGATTAGACTATAACAACGTTGTTGATCTGTACCACAGAAAACAGCGGAACGACTTTATCATACACTGGACTACAATTCACTAGTATTTGTATTATATTTATGGTAAAGTTACTAGGGCTGCCTGTCGTCGTTCCTAATTTTGAACTACCATCCAAAGAGACGACAGGCAGTCCGCAAAACCCTATCCTCCACAATCCACGTTAAGGGACTGATTGTTGCTCTTATAACACACCCTAAGCTTAAAGTGAGGTGAAAATTTTGTGGCATCGCACATGTTCGAAATTGGCTTGCCAACTCCTAAATCCAAAACTCTAACCATAGGACCAACCCGTTCTCCGATTCACTAATGTGCAGGCCTGAAATTACAAGAAAAAAAAAAAACGTTGGCAGATAAGCACTTAAAACCACTTCAAGTCTTTATTTTCACTCGTTCTATTGTTATAGGTTTAATTTTTATCCAACTTTCATAACATGGGGTCAAATTTTTAATTGAGATCGTTAAATATTCAAACTTGACTTTTTTTATACTAACAAAATATGTTTTATGGAAGTTAATTTTTTATCCAGTGTTTAACAAACTAATTGAGTGATTGGTTAAAGAAGAACAAATCAAAGAAGTGCTCAATTCATTGAAATGTAGGTTTTATTTTGTAGGTTACACAATATTTAAACCAGACAGGAGAGAAAAAACAACCTCATTCAAGTTTATTCTAAGTCAAAGGTTAATGTCAAGAAAAAGTTGCAAATGTTAGTGCCTTAAATTCTCTGACGACAAGAATTTGGCTCCTGTGATAATGTTTCAAAAGCTCTATTATTAATTGTGTCATGAAAAAGATTTCTAACTTATGAGGTCATTAGAAAGGATGCATTACATAGGCTATCATAAATGTTATGTTCTTTGAAAATATAAAAGTATTGTACTTTTAGAAAGAAAAGATCCACAACCCAAACAAGGCTAACTAAAATCCAAAATACGATAATCCAAATAATTTGGAAAGAACCTTCATATATATTTTTTTCTGTTTACTAACCAAATATCTTTGATTGTATGATACAAATTTAATAAATTAATTTAACTTTGAATGAATATATTTTAACAATAAATTGTTTATAAAATATTCAGGACTGTTCATTATTCCTGTCTTTTGTTAACTCCATGAATGAATGTGTAATGGTAAATTAAGAATTTTCCTCAAACATCACTAGCTGATTATGTGACTTGCGTACAAGTGCATCTACACATGTTTCTCATTTTTGTGCTTTGTGTACTTACAAAAGCCCAAAAAGTTAGCTTTGGTGACTTCTTGATAAATCTCAAAATATTTGTGTGTGTTTGATTACAAATTCAGAAAATGGCTTTAATAGTAATGTATTGTTAGAAACAAACAATATTGTTAAGAAATAGCTACATATAAGGTGTGCCGCTGTCTGTTTCAGTATGTGTTACCATTGCTACAAGGTTATCTCTTATCTACATATAAGGTGTGCCGCTGTCTGTGTCAGTATGTGTTACCATTGCTACAAGGTTATCTCTTATCTACATATAAGGTGTGCCGCTGTCTGTGTCAGTATGTGTTACCATTGCTATATGGTTATCTCTGCTTTTCTGGATTTTGAGTATCGGTATAAACCAGAAGGTTTTTATTTGTTTGTTTGTCTTTGAATTTCGCGCTGATCTACTCGAGGGCTATCTGCGCTAGCCATCCCTAATTTAGCAGTGATAGACTAAAAGGAAGGCATATAGTTAACAACACTCACCGCCAACTCTTGACCAGGCCATAAGAACGTTAGAAAACAAAGTATATAAACATTGGATAAATCATATAGCAGAACGGTTCTCGGGGATTTTACCTAGCCTTACGTTTAGCTTTATTTGAATATTAAGTGTTGTTTATGTCAAACATAGGTTTTAAATTAATATAGAATTCCAAATGACATACAGGAGACCCTAACTGACTGCATAAAATAGAATAATTACTGTACGTTAAAACTGACAATTGCAATAAGGGTTATTGAGTACAAAACACTTCGCGGTGCTATTAAAAATACTTGTAGTGCACAAGTATGAAAGTTTGTTAGATTAACGAAATAATAGTTCCAAACCTGTACGTTTCCTGCACCAGAATAGAGTAAATAAAATCTAGCGTACGTAGTTGGCAATATTTTAATGAGAAGAACCAGTTTTCTTAAACTGTAAAAATTAACTAAAGCAGAACTGATAACACAAAAATCTAAATTCAGAAATAAAAAGAGAAATAGAGAAGTCTAATTACTGCTCATGACCAATATAAATTTGATTTCTTTCTCTTCAATATAAGTATGCTTTAAATTATGTTTGCTCCTCAATTTTCAGCTTCATAAATATTACTTTATGGAATATAAAAGAAAAAAAAACTGAATAAATCATAACATAATATAAGGAAATTTAATTTAATCCCGCTTCTAATGAGTTAATATAAATATCCTAAATATTGTTATTTCTATTTCATCAACGATGGCAGTCAACGAGAATACAATCCAGTGTTTCTTGATTTAACTAGTGAATATGACAAAGAAAGCATTAATATTATATACCATTTGTATGTGGCCCGGCGGTTAGCGCGCTCGAGTCGCAATCTGATGTTCGCGGGTTCGAATCGCCATCCAACCAAACATGCTCGCCCTTTCAGCCGTGACGGTCAATCCCACTATTCGTTGGTGATGATTAGCTGCCTTCCCTCTAGTTTTACACTGCTAAATTAGGGACGGCTAGCGCAGATAACCCTCGTGTAGCTTTGCGCGAAATTAAAAAAAAAACACAAGCAAACCATTTGTATGCCGCTCGAAGAGTGAACGAAGAAAGAGGTGCAGCACAACCTAGCGAGCGAGATAGAAAAACGTATGCCGACAGAGTTATCACTTTAACCACCAGTGGCGGGGATCAATGTCAAAGCCAAGTAAGAGTAGCGCTTCAGGGAAGGCTGGTTTGTTTCTAGATCCGCTAGATTATTTTAACCCACAACTTACACAACTAGTAACCCTAGCAAATAAAGGACAATGAACGAATGAGAGAGAAATGGAAACAAAACCTACTAAGCCTACAAAAAGAAACACACAAATAGTTAACTCAGATATGGAAATCACAAACACTCCAGAACCAGAAGAAAAACACGCAGAAACATCAAAATTAGACGAACACAAAGAAGAATACATCCAAACACCAACTCACACACACAACATAAAGAAGCACACGAAAACATACATGAACAACTAGAGAAACAAAAACAAAAAGAAGCAAACGAAGAAAAATACTAAAGCATCACAAGAAACATCACAAACGCATGAAGATTTAAATGATTTCATCATGGTAAAGCCGAAGAAAATAAGAAAACTGACAACACAAAACACGATCACTCAAACAAACGCAACACACAAAAATACACCACAACACTCAATAATAATTCAAGGAATTCCAGCACAGTATAGGGAACCACAACCTGCAGCTGAAATCAAGAGATGCAAGTACATATAACAACAATAAAACGTCTAGCCAAGGGCGGCGCCCTAGTTAAAGGGTCAGAGGCTGTTAACCTTAACCGTCTATTGAAGGAATGGCCCCAAGACGCATTTGAACCCGGAAACATCACAGTACACATACCAGGAAGCAAACCAAACCACAAATCATTCGTTATAAAAGATATAGAAACAGAACTCACACACAAAAACATACTAGTCACGAAAGTTGAACGTATTATCTCTAACAAAACACATAAACACACAAACCTAATCAAAGCACACTTACAAGAAACACAAGATATACAGAGTGTAATATCTAATAGTATTATTCTCTGGTACCGAAAATACGCAGTAGAACCCACTAAAATACCAGCGGTAGTAACCCAGTGTTACAACTGCCAACGCTATGGACATGTATCAGCCGCATGTAAAGCTCTCCCACGCTACGTAGGGTGTGGGGGAGATCACAGAAACAATGAATGTCCACGAAATACCCCACAGCCATACTGCTGTAACTGCCAACAGCAACACACGGCAAACTACAAAGGATGTCTAAAATACAAAAATATCAAAGCACGAATAATTAATATTCAAAACAACACAAGCACAAAATCACGAAGAAAACAGTACACAAAGAAAAACACCATTGCTACCAACACAAACAAACAATTTACCACACTAACATTTGCACAGGCAGTAAAACCCCACACCCAAATTGAAGAAACCACAAAACAAAAGAAAAACACTAAACCCATAAATGCTGAAACAGAAGAATTAACAAACAAAATAACAGTGGCAGTCACAAACATATTTTACAAATTTCTGGAAAAATATAGAAACCCCCAAAACCAAGAGGATTGCATCACAATAATCATGAAAATAGTGCTAGAACAACTACTACCAATATTACCACAGATAGCACAATTACTCTCACTACCACAAACATCACAGAACTCAAACTCAAATACCAAGCAAACATAAGGCTACACACACAACTTGAAAACATAAAACGGACATGGCCCTGAAAATAAAAGTGGTAATAGAATTTAACAAATCAAACCAGCCAACCCAAACCCAAGAAGATAGCAAAATAATAACAGTACTAGAACCTGACCCTCCTAGGTCGTAAAAGACCTAAATCCCGATCCGGAGAGAGAGAGAGAGATGCCGCTCGAAGGTAAACTCAACAGCTTCGAGCAGAAACCCTTGATTTTAAGGTACAACCTTTACTGACTTTTTTATTCAAGCTATTTTAGGGTTATTTTGTTGTGTAATTTCTTGATTTTAATGTACAGTGTTTAGAGACTTTTACTCAATATATTTAATAGTGATTTTGTTTGTAATCCCTTGATTTTAATGTGCAGTGTTTACTGAATTTTATCTAATGGTTATTTTGTTACGTAATCCCTTGATTTTAATGTACAGTATTTACTGACTTTTATTTAATGGTTATTTTGTTACGTAATCCCTTGATTTTAATTTACAGTATTTGCTGACTTTTATTTAATGGTTATTTTGTTACGTAATCCCTTGATTTTAATGTACAGTGTTTACTAACTTTTATTCAAGGTATTTAAGTTATGTAATCAAACGGAGTTTCTGATACTTGTAAAAAATAAATGTATTGTTGCGTCAGCGAGATCACGTGACTATTCTCACGCCCTCTGCTTTCTAGAACAATCCTATACCTTGGCGAATGCTCTAGCATTTACTAGATATAGAGTAGACTGGTATATAAAAGAGGGTGACAACGTGACAGAATAATGTGTGTGTGTAGGTAGTGAGTAATTGATCTGCAGTCAGAGAGTGTATTGTTGAAGTTAACGTTCGTTATAGCGTTTGTTTTAGCGCGAATGTTGAAATCAAGTGTATCGTGAAGTTATATTCAGAAAGAATAAACCAGTTTTATTAAGTAAGGACTTGTGTCGCTAAAGTTTTGTCGGAACGAAGTTACGGAAAGTTAATTAACAAACGGAGACGTAACAGTATAAACAGAGATGAACAATCTTAAGATACAGCAAAGAAGCGAAACGATCAAATATATTAACACTTTTGAAAGCCGCTGATTTCGTCAGAATTTAAATCACCATCCATGCTATCGTTGAAATTAAGGTCGCTGGCCTAACTTCTTCTTAGCGTCCTTTCTGGGATTGTATTTATTATAGTAACAGAACTCTACTGTGACTATGATAATAGCAACAACCACTCCTGTTCCAATAATAATGAAAACACCACCTATAAATATAATAATAAAAAATTAAACTTTAAAACCTAATATTTTATTTTATAAAATGAATAGATAGAAATTTTAATACAGAATATATATAAATATTGAGAAATAAGTTAAATGTCTTGAAAATATCTAACACTGGAAAGTGCTTTTAAATCAATTGTTGCTGTGTAAGTCCAGCATGTTGCTTTAAGGTACAGTATTATAAGCTACGATATCAACTCAATTATGGTGTAAATTAAAACTATGTGAATATCTTAATGTTACAAAACTGAAATGTGAAACGAGAGTTACATAAGAACTTTACAGAAAGCAAACACAAAATTAGAATAGCCGTTTTTTTACATTTGATTAATAGGTTTAGTACGTAATTTAGACTTTTTACTTCTATTTTTTCTCATATTTGATAATTGAAATTTTCCTTCACTCATTTCAACTTATATAAAGTTTATTAAAATAATTTCTCCAAAAATGAGCACAGTGTTCAGTATTCGGTATGTCACTAGCTTACAACTGGCTGACCTTCACGAGTGGTTCACACTACGTGATAGGTATAATGAAGTTGTCGTAACTCAAGAAAAATATTGGATATTTTACACTTAAAAGACCAGTGCTTTAATTACTTTCCTAATGATTCAATTATATGGAGTCCCCCGGTGGGACAGCGGTAAGTCTTCGGATTTACAACGTTAAAATCAGGAGTTCGATTCCTCTCGGTGGACACAGCAGATAGCCTGATGTGGTTTTGCTATGACAAACACACACACAATTATATGGAGAAAAGATTAACAGCGTATATTTTTTTTCATTCTTTGGATCGGTAATTTTTGTTTTAATGATAACTTGTTACTTTATGAGTAATGTCCTTTTAATTAAAAACTGTTGAACCAAGCACTTTACTGAATAGCTGTCAGAATTAAAAATACATATAGTTTCCAAAATAATAAACTATGTTTCACAACGGTTGATTTTCACTTTAGTTTTTCATTGTTGACTGTATAGCATAAAGCAGAAACACGGTCGCAGTGATCACAACAATAAAAAAAAATAAAAAACATACAAGACAAATCATTTTCGTTTGTAAGATATACTGATGTAAGTAAATCACGTGAGTTATAAAACTGAGCCGTATGGTCTTTATGCGCTGAGATCAAATAATTAAATTGGGCATGAAACTTAAAATTTTATGGATTGGTTGTTTTTAGAGCAAAGCCACATTGAGCTGTCTATTGTGTTCACTGCAGGGAATCAAACTCCGTATTTTAGCGTTGTAAGTCCATAAACTTACTTCTGTCCCACTGAGGACAGTTTATGCATGATTTAAGTTTGTTTGTTTGTTTTTAATTATGTACAAAGCTACGCAAAGGGCTATCTGTGCTCTGCCCACCACGGTATCGAAACCCGGTCTCTAGCGTTGGAAGTCCGCAGACATACCGCTGTGCCACTGGGGGCCATGATTTAAGTGACAGCTGGATGTGATAACTGATAAACAGTAAAAAAACCATACCATGAAAATTCCAGGTTATTCTTTATTAAAATGACGCAGTAAAATATGTGGTTTTCTAGATCACAAAAACAATTTATAATAATTAAAAACGCAACAAATAGCACATGTATCCAGGTGCAAGATGGAAAGGTTGTGACACACACTATCAAATATTAGATAATAAGTTAGAAAACCTTCAAGTTTTATAATTTTTTTATTTATTTAGAGAACACGTTTCGAGCAAGAGTTCTTTGTCAGCTTGAAACAAAACTACACGTGCAGTACTTCAAAATTATATTTTGAACGTTGTTTATAAATTTTCTTTGCAAAATTAAATGTTTTACATAAATATTATGCAAGTCATAGAAAATGAAGGAAAATAGAGAAAATTATTTGAAAAATACAGATTAAAGTTAAAATTGAAATAAATTATGAAAAAAAAATGAAATTCGATGAGAAAGAAAAACGTCTATTTAAAGATGGTTGTAGGGTACCCAAATCGTAGGTTATTTTCTATTTTGTATAAGTCCTAGAATCGGAAAGTCCTCAATTTTATAGTTGTTGTTGGTAAAATGTTTGCCTACAGACGTATCTTGGTTCTGTAGTTTAATATAGACGTATCTTGGTTCTGTAGTTCAATATAGACGTATCTTGGTTCTGTAGTTTAATATAGACGTATTTTGGTTCTGTAGTTTAATATAGACGTATCTTGGTTCTGTAGTTTAATATAAACGTATTTTGGTTCTGTAGTTTAATATAGACGTATCTTGATTCTGTAGTTTAATATAGATGTATCTTGGTTCTGTAGTTTAATATAGACGTATTTTGGTTCTGTAGTTTAATATAGACGTATTTTGGTTCTGCAGTTTAATATAGACGTACCTTGGTTCTGCAGTACTTTTTCCAAATTTTACAATAAAGGATACATTCGGTATCGCATGTAGAGGACTGTCTTATGTTGAAAGCTGTGTTTTTTCTTGTATATATGTGAGCATCTGTTTCGTTTACATCTTTCAGTGTCTAGAGTATCATGTTTTTGTTTAAGGTTACTGTATACCAAGATTAATTATAGGTTTGTATCTTGTATGTAAGCAATAATAGGTGAGTTTGATGGCTATATCATGGATGTCAGAGTCAGGATAACCTCTTTTAAAGAAAAAAATTTTCCTGCCTATTGTTTTTGATTTATAATCACTTATCGTTAATCGTACAAATTGTGAGTACGATATTGACTTTTTGTTACTGAACGGGCGGGAAGATTCGAAATGTATGTGTGTGAGTTTGTTTCCTTATAATGTATACTTGCGGTTAGGTGAGTCTTGTATGTATATGCTAATAGATTTCCCATATAAATTCTGAAAAAGGGTGAAAAGGAAACAAGTAGTGTAAAAAAGTTATACGTCTGATTTTAGCATGGCTGTAATCCTTAATAGTTCGTTAATGTAATGACTATACATAATAGGTATTCATCTATTGTATTGATTAAACATACGATTTTCAGTGTACCCAACAAAGACGTTGGTAAAAAGTGGGTCAATTTTTGTACCCGTAGCGGTCCCACAGGTCTGTTTGTAGTAATTACCATTAAAAGTGAAGGCGTTACTTGTACCCGTAGCGGTCCCACAGGTCTGTTTGTAGTAATTACCATTAAAAGTGAAGGCGTTATTTGTACCCGTAGCGGTCCCACAGGTCTGTTTATGATAGTTACCATTAAAAGTGAAGGCGTTATTTGTACCCGTAGCGGTCCCACAGATCTGTTTATGATAGTTACCATTAAAAGTGAAGGCGTTATTTGTATCCGTAGCGGTCCCACAGATCTGTTTATGATAGTTACCATTAAAAGTGAAGACGTTATTTGTACCCGTAGCGGTCCCACAGATCTGTTTATGACAGTTGCCATTAAAAGTGAAGGCATTATTTGTACCCGTAGCGGTCCCACAGATCTGTTTATGACAGTTGCCATTAAAAGTGAAGGCGTTATTTGTACCCGTAGCGGTCCTACAGATCTGTTTATGACAGTTGCCA
>NW_013666939.1:16107-18967 GCF_000517525.1 Limulus polyphemus
GTTATTTGTACCCGTAGCGGTCCCACAGATCTGTTTATGACAGTTACCATTAAAAGTGAAGGCGTTATTTGTACCCGTAGCGGTCCCACAGATCTGTTTATGATAGTTACCATTAAAAGTGATAAAAATAGAAGTGTGTGTGTGTGTTGGAGGGTCAAGTATAGGGCTTTAGTCTAAAAATTGTTTTACAAAATTAAACCTTCATCGTGTGGGATAGATGTGTACAGTGATTTTATATCTATGATGAAAATTTAAGTGTTCCTCTCCAGTTAAATGTCTGTTTATGTAAGTATCTTGTTACCTTGACGAAGTTTCATCAGCCTTTGACATGAGTGGTATACTTTATGTGTTTGCAAATTTGCGACTTTATATAGGAATAGTATTTGAACATTTTTTTAAAAACCAGTTAGTAATGGATATGTTCTTCAAGTTGTTCTTGTCTCTTGTATAAAAACAATGTATAACTTATAATCAATAAGGAACGTGAATAAACTTCATTATTTCCAGAGAATCTGAAGATTTCACTTCGATAATTTATACTTTATTTTTAAATACTTTAAAAATAAATTTGTACAATATGCTTAGTTGTGTCGTTTTATATAAAATGAAATCATTTAAATATCTATCTTTTGTAGACCAAAGCCTGAATAAACTCACCAACGTTGCTTATATCAATTCCATCAACTTGTGCTTCGCTACTACTGCAGCTAACTTTTTCAGGGTTTTTATCCCACCAGATTTCATTGAGTTTTTCCAGAGAACGTTCGTTAAGAAGCTTCAAGAGCCTTCACCAAGAACAAACCAATTACTAATACGAAAAGGTTTAATATTTTGGATACTTATAAACATGTGTTGTGTAAATTACAAAGTTTTTTCTTTAGATTTGTAAACATAATACTGAAGTTTGTATGACTAAAAGTTGGTTAGAAAATGTAACAATTAAAAAAGAAAAAAATGACTACTGATTCTAACCAATAAATTAAATTTTACGACTAAACTCTATGAAACATTTAAACACTAAACAATTATTTTCGCTGTTTTATTCCTTTTATAAGCTCTATGATTAAACTGATCTGCCCACTAAAAAGAAAAATTTGTTTAAAAACCGAAACAAAACAATTACAGAATAATCGAAATTTATGATATTATAACATTGACAAGGCAAAAACTACCGTTATATAATGATGTTTATCATTTGATCTAAAATTCGAATAATTGGTCTTTATGTCTATGATGAATAAATACACACATATGTATAGCAGTCTCGGGCAATCTTGGTTTGGTTGTTATTTTCAAGTGAATCACTGTGCTTCAAATTTTTCACAAACCATAGTTAAACATCAAAAACAGATGTCTATAGGTTTTATTTAGATCGAAAGCCGGTGAATCACATAACATCGGTTAAAACGCTCGAACACTTGACCAATGCAGAACGTCATCCTAAACACTAATATTAATCGTAAGATAAGAATGGATCAGATTTTCACATCCGAATATCAGAGTACATAAAGTGAGAAACAGGGTTCACAATGTCGTCATTACGCTACAACTTGCTGTGACTAGAATACATCTTCCTGGTTGTATAACATAAAAGACCCACCCATCTTGTGGAGTCTGTTTCCTTACTGTATGTACAACCTTGTTGTGACGAGAATACATGTCATTAGTTTTGTGGCATGAAAACCACCCTGGTGGAGTCAGTTCTTTACTATATGTGCAACCTTGTTTTGTCTTAAATGTATCTTACTGTGTGTGTGTGGCGTACAGACCAGCCTTGTAAAGGTCTCTGTGTGTCCAACTCTGACATAAGTAAAATACGTTTCATTAAGTGTCTACAGCAGTAAGGGGCAGACTCCACAAGGTGGGTCTTTTACGATATATAACCAGCGAGATGTATTCTAGTAACAGCAAGGTTGTACATACAGTAAGGAAACAGACTCCACAAGATGGGTGGGTCTTTTATGTTATACAACCAGAAAGATGTATTCTAGTCACAGCAAGATTGTACATACAGTAAGGCCGAGTAAGCAACAGACTCCACAAGGTGGGACTTTCATGCCACAAAACCAATAAGATGTTTTCTAGTCACAGCAAGGTTGTACATACGGTAAAGAACAGATTCCACAAGGTGGGTCTTTTACTCTATACAACCAGTGAGATGTATTTTAGTCACAGCAAGGTTGTACATACAGAATCCATAAAGCTTCTCTTTACGCCAAACTTCTAGTTAGATACATTCCTCTCATGTCACGGTTGCATATAGAGTAAGGAATAGACTACACAAGGTAGTACACAGAGAGATAGATTGTGCACATAATAAGGTTGTACATATAGCATGCCAGACACCCAGTGAGAAATATTGTACACATAACAAGGTTATAAATACAATAATGAACAGAGCCCGCAACGCAATTCCATGTGCCATACATTCAGTAAGATACATTTTACTGATAGCAAGGTTATACATACGGTATGGAACAGACTCTGCGAAGCCAGTCTTTATTCCATACACCCAGTGTGGTACATTTCAGTCACGGGCGAGATTGTACACAGCGTGGTCACAGGTAAATAGACACCACCTTTTCAGAAAAAAAATGAACATTTTCAGTCATATTCACATTAATTGATATATTTATAATGTAATTAATATCTAGTAGACCTTCCTTTCGCTTCGTGGAGTTCGTTGATCCTTTGGGGAATCGTGAGAATCATCTCGTCAATTCTAGATTGTGGGATTTTCTCCCACTCTTGCTTCAAAACTTGGAGTAGATCGCTCTTCGAAGTTGTTTTTTTTTTTTTTGTTTCTTGGTTTGCCGGTCGAGCATGGCCCAGAGGTTTTCGATGGGGTTCACGTCAGGAG
>NW_013666939.1:19849-27065 GCF_000517525.1 Limulus polyphemus
AAAATTAGGTGTCTATTTACTTGTGACCACTCAGTGTACATATAACAAAGAACAAGGCTGGTTC
Organism: Limulus polyphemus; assembly: GCF_000517525.1. Classification (NCBI taxonomy): domain Eukaryota; kingdom Metazoa; phylum Arthropoda; class Merostomata; order Xiphosura; family Limulidae; genus Limulus; species Limulus polyphemus. The sequence continues at coordinate 19,914 of NW_013666939.1, forward strand.
GTATGGCACACACCCAGTAAGATACATTCCAGTCTGAAAAGTGCCCTTTCACGCGATTAACTGAGAATGTTTTCGTACTGTGCGAATTTAAGAATGTAACAATTATGCCTACTTTGCACAGAAATTAGCTGAAGAGATGAGAGATATTATGATTTTATAATAATAGTTTTATCTTACCGTAGTTAATTCTAAGGGCTTATGAATAAAAATAAAGAAAAATATGTTATAATGTGTCAACAACACTACAGCTGTCATATCCAGTGCCAAAAAAGTATTTTGCCCTATAGTAGAGCATGACCCGTCAGGCTGGCTGGGATACAACAGACATGATATTGGTCTAGGTTTTATTTATATCATCAACTTTCGTGAACAACCGTTATGGGGTGAAAGAGGCTAAGTAGTGATTATTATTATTATTTTATATTTAAGTCATTTGTAAGTCAGATGTTTAGGGTAAGGATTAATACCACAATATTATTGATTTATTTTATTGAAAACACTAGCTATATATCTAGTATTATTATTATAAATCCCAATTTTTCTAAATTATCCTGTGCACTATAAGTTAGCATCAAAGAGGCTTAAACGCTGAAGAACAAATATAAATAAATGTTTTGTTATTTATGCTCTAGAACTGATAAAATTGCTTCATCCTTACGCAGTCGACAGTTGGTCTTTAAGAGGTGAACCTTTCTGAACAGCAAAAGCTACAGGTTTCCGACTGAACTCATTTCCAACAGCAATTAAATCGCAATCTTTCATCGTGGCATATTTAACCTGTATGGCGTCAGCTAGAAAGGGACCAAACTAGAATCACTTATGCTAATTTCAAATTATCGTTTTATATCTTTCTATAATTTATATTTCGCTAATAAAAGTTAATTATTTTTGAATATATATATTATTTATATGTTTGTCCTAAACTTCGTATACTTTGTAATTTCTTACGTGTAATAAAATTTTGTTTGTGTATATCATTTTGAATGCTGCACAGTTTTTTCTTAATATTAAATGATATAGTTCCAGCAGATTTTAAGAAAGAATTGTCTAATATGATAAATATAGAAACAAAACTTTAAAGAAGAAAGTTACTTAAAAGTTACTTAAACGATTTCATGAATAATTTAAAATAAACAATCTTTTTCTACCAACAGAAGTATTAATTTCAAACTTTTGGGCAAAACTACACAAGGGCAACCTGTGCGTAACAATCCCTAATTTCGAACTCATAGACCAGAGGGTAGACACCTACCACCAATTCTTGTCTGAATGAGTAATAAGATTTGATCGTCATTCTTATAGTGCAATCACAATCCCAAAATGTCAAGCGCGTTTTTCAGGCAACAGCCAGGTTGCGAACCACGAATCCTCGGATTCACAGTCTGGCTAGACTAAACTAGTAAATATCTATGCATATAAATAACAAGTTAAATTTAAAAATATTCTCTATGTAACAAAATAAAATAAATCGTTTTTTTTTAAACCAACTGAATTAAAAGAGTAGAGTTAAGAACATTCATTATATAAGAACCTAACCATAATGGAATAATCGTAAAGGTTTACACTCTAAAAGCTTTAGAGATTGGAAAGTCCTTGCGTTGTTGATGGAGTTTTGAAAGAAACTAGATTTGTTCCCTTTTGTATTAGCTTTAAAATGTATTTAAGTGAGTAGTCTTAAAAGTTTCCGTTTGAGAACACATTAATAGGGTTCCGCTACTAACGTGTGGAACAACTGTGTTTTCATTGCCAGGAGAACCTGTAATTTCTATTTAATGGTCAACTTTTAAAGTAGATCACTAACAGAATTATCAGCATATACAGTATTTAGACCAGTGTAAATATGAAGAAAGGTTTTCATTTTCATGGCTGAATTAATTAACAGATATCGATATCCCACAGTAGACTATAACATCACGTGGTTGAATACTATAAGAAAGTATGCATTTGGGCTTGAAGTGACTTACCTATGAAAGCAAACCCATTAGGCTGAGAATTATCAAGATTCAAGACACTTTTTATACCGTCTTCAAAAGAATGAGGAACTGCTGTTTTGCGTATGTTCGCCAGAAGTTTAGTGTACTTATTCCCTAACGGATAGTCGAACACTGACAGTTTAGTCTGGGTTGTGACTTTATTCCCAAACTTCGTAGGTTCGATAGTCATAGCTTTCCACTTCCTACGTATATAAAAAAAAATGTTTGTGTAGAATTAAACATACTACTAACAAATGTCTTTTAGTTCATATATCCAAAATATTCACTACTTGTATATTAAATTGTACTGTTCTTAATGATATACTTTTAAAAAAATTAAATTAAATGAGGTCGAGTGCAGTTATTTGTTTACATTATTTTAATCAGATATTTTGTGTAACTTGTTATAATAATGACCACCTAATGCCATTTTGTAAAACCATCTTAAGATTGCTCTAAATATGTTAGATTTAAATCTGTAATGGGCGTACAGTTATTTGAAACACAATTCCATGTTAAGGGTCTGATGAAACCTGGGCAAAGAATAAACTAGTGACCCCTCCTGTTTACCCTTGCTTTTAAAAAATACCATACAATTTGATAAACTAAATTTATTAGCGATAAAAGAATTAAGGAAATAATATATACACGTTTCTTTAAGAAAAGGTTAATTATTATTATTACTTTATTATATACTTCATATTTTATTATTTATTATTATATTCGCAACGCATTGTGGGTCTATGATGGCGGTGGACCCTGGGTAATTACCACTTTTGTTCAGTGGATAAAATAGCCCTGTTGAAACATAGTACAGCGAATTCATTTGGTCTAATCGGCAACTCTATTTTAAACTTCCATTACTTGGGTAAAAGCGAATATATTAGTTTTTATTAATGGGGTTCAGGGTTTCAGTTGCCCTTCAACTAATGGAAGTTATGCATGTCACTTACTGTATTACACAGTTCAGTAAGTTTACAGACTTGTTCAGTTGTTGATAACACAGAATGCGAGCTTATCGTATACCTAATTTAATAAATTAAAACTTTTTTATATGCTTATGTCTGTATAATGTACAACTCGAAAACAAAACAAAATACGGTAAGCATCACGTAAACCCGTTTATTCCACTGCAAACTAAGCCTTAAGTAAGAAACTCGGTTAACACCACGCAAACTCATAAGACCCTTTGCGCGTGGCGTCACGCATATATTACCGGCAAGCCATGGTTTACTTTGGTCACGTGACTGCATACTAAGCCTAATATAGAACTTAAAAAAACAACAACTCGGTAAGCATCACATAAACCTGTTTATTCCCGCTGCGCACTAAGCCAATACGCAGACACCCAACTGCTATACTGATTAGTTCATTCAGGGTATAGTTTGTTATAAAACTAACAGAAACAACTAAACATACGCAACCACGACTTGACATCGATCAGTATCTAGAAATGCGACTGTAAAGAAAACAAGTCCATACCACAATAATTTATAAAAAAAATACTTGTAATTTTCTAATTGATTCTGTATGCGACACTAAAATCTTTGAGTACACACATCGAACGTCCTTTAACTTCTTCCTATAATCAATTTTCAAATATCAACTTTTTTCCCACTTACATTGAATTTAGTTATCTTTTTTAAGGAACCCTTGGATCTGCAGCATATCATTATCTAAATAACTCCCAACTGAACAGTAACGTGAAGGGAGATACCCGTATTAGTAATTGTAGGTCTTGGCTGTGGTTCAAGCAATTTATTCCAGAATACTGGGTTCTTTTTTAAATATTCCTGTTTTCATTGACGATCCAAGCTCTTTCTTAGAACACACAAAAAAAAAATACAAAACGTGTAATTATAACGACCATAGGAAAGCTGTATACTTAAAGCAGTTTGTTCATCCAGGTCAATTAAACAATAGTTGTGTATTCAAGTAGTTATTAAGCTCTTGCTGCTGTTCGCCACTATGTTTTCGGTGGAAGTCAGCAATTGTCAGAAAAATAGATGAATTGAAATGAAAACGTATCCAACAATAAAACAGGTACAATTAAATTAAAACTTTTTATATATTGTGCTGCTTTAAAGTTTAATGGCAACGTGACATTTGCGAAATATTTCTTTTGTATTATTTTATTTTAGTAGAGGTGAGGTATTTATTCAAACAATAACTGTTTATGAGTTAAATGGCAAATTTTCAGATAAAGCTGTCCAATTGAGCGCCAATCGAAGCAGCTTTAACTACATGCCCTAGTAACGACAAATTTGATAGACTTGGTGTAATCGGTTAAATACTGATTATTATTATTATTATGAAACATCAATAATCTATAATAACGTACTCATAAAATATCTCTTCAATGTAGGCCATACGTTCAAAGTAAATCATTGCATCACTGTCTGCTTCCGGTGCGTATTTCACCTTGTGTTGATTCACCAAATCATCGAGTGAGGAAATGGTGTTCTCCATTCGAGAAACTGTCATTGAGGCTGCGAGATTGGCAGTGAACGATACGATAGCAATGAAACCAAACGCCCACCAGGTGGCGGCCACAAGTTTTCCAGAAATGTTACGTGGAGCTTCTCCGCCTCCTAGAAAATATCGTAACAGTGCAAATAAACAAATAAAGTTTGAATATCATATTGAAGAATATTTATGAATAAAAAAGGGCCCTGTTAATAACTTATATTGCTATTTTGATGTGTGGTTTGTTTTGATTTGAATTGCGCGCAAAACTTCTCGAGGGTTATCTGCTCTAGCTTCCATAATTTAGTAGTGATAGAGCAGAGAAAAAGAGCCTAGTCAACATCACCCATAGCCAATTCCTAGGCTACTCTTTTACCAACGAATAGAGGAATTGACCGTTGTATTATAACGCTCCCATGGCTGAAAGGATGAGCATGTTCGGTGACGGGGATTCGAAACCGCGGCCCGCAGATTGCGAATCGAGCGCCCTAACCACCAGCCCCCATACGTTTATGTAACAACCTTATGTATTAAGAAAAACAAAACCACTTAAATTAATTAACTATTTCAAATCATTTGTTTTACCTCAGGGGTTGAATTAAACATGGCAAAAGTAAGAACATTTCAAAATCAGCATTGTTAAAAAGATATTTCAAGTAAAGGGAAAATCGAAAACGAATTAAAGATTTGTACTGAAAAAAAACGTTTGTAAAATATAAGAAATATGAACAAAAACAAGAGGGAATCCTCAATAGCCGCGGCACTTGAAATTATTTCAGGCAGGATTAAAGTAAATTAATCTATGAGACCTTTGTTTCCTTTTTATTAGCTACATTTTTGTGCACCAGTAATACCAAGCGTGGTATACTCGATTCGATTATATTACTTATCAGGATCTCTTCCAGCCTACCCTCAATTTGAAATTCTTTAGGATTAGAATAAATTAATCTGTAAGACCTTGGCCGTGATTAAATACATCAATCGAAAGGGTTTCACCTCCAGAGTCCAAAACTGTAATTAGATCAAGATCAAGAGATGACGGAGCTATGAGCTAATAGTTCGTACTTGAAAAACTCAGAGCCATTCTATGAGCTGCTATGCTGTGGCTAAAAATATTTCGATAGCTTCTACTCAAAAAGGGAAATTGGGTAATTTAGTTACCTCACTAAAAACATCGAGTACTTAAAAATAATTTGGCCCGGCGTGGCCAGGTGGTTAGGGCGCTCGACTCGCAATCCGCGGGTTCGAATCCCCATCCCACCAAACATGCTCGCCCTTTCAGCCGTGGGGGCGTTATAATGTGACGGTCAATCCCACTATTCGTTGGTAAATAAGTAGCCCAAGAGTTGGCGGTGGGTGGTGATGACTAGTTGCCTTCCCTCTAGTCTTACTCTGCTAAATTAGGGACGGCTAACGCAGATAGCCCCTGTGTAGCTTTGCGCGAAATTCATAAACAAAAACAAACAAAAATAACTTTTAAATTGCTGTCTGTAAAAGGTGTTTCTAACTGTTAGCGCAGAAAACCACAGGAGAATGAAGCTTGTTACATCATCCATATTTTAGCTAAATCGAGAAACGGAGATCATATAGAAAATATCAAACTAAAGAAGACTGACATAAATTTTAATAGAGATAGAAAACAATTGAAAGAAAATGGACAAAAGGTATATGAAGTATATTGTTACGTATCTGCTTGTTTGATAATTTCTTCCCGAGGAACTTCAGCGATACAAGTCCTTTCTTAAATAAAACTAGTTTATTCTTCCTCAATACAACTTTGTAATACACTTGATTTCCACAGTCACTTTAACTTAAACACACGCTATAATTCACAACGATTTACACACTTTACTTACGGCTCGACTCGACTATATGTCTCCCTATCTCTCTGTCTGCTATCCAACTAACTATCTCGCTTTATTTGTCGCGCTTATATACAAGAATAGAGAGCGTCTAGAATGCACTCGCCTCTTCACGAACCTTCTAGACACTTATCACGTGTTACAAGCGTCACGTGACCTCCACTGTCGTATCACTGCCCCTTCCTTAGTATTGTTCGTTCCGAACAATAGCCACTTACATTAAACCAATAGATGACTAACAATAACTTAATTAAATGTACGAATTTACAAACACAAAATTAAAATTCAACAAAGTCTCTTAATTCTACGGGGCGTATCTTCTTCCATACTGGTCTCCGTCTCGTTGGCTTCTGCTTCACGTGGGGTTCATCTGCTCCATCAGGAAATGTCCTATTATCAGTAACAGACACGTCAGTGGTAGCAACTTCATTAAGGGTTACACTGTTTCCCTTCTCAAAACCGAGTAGATTTTCTTCTTCGACAGTGGCTATTTCAGGTGACACGTCTTCAGTAGCGTCATCTGTTCCATTGTTCACTTCGTTCCAACTGAAATGTCCTGGACCGTGATAATGCTAAAGCCTGTTGGCATGCACCACCTTTGGTTTACCTCGCCGACCACATTTTATCCGGAAAGTCACGTCTGAGAGACGATCCACTATGTCATATGGGCCTTCCCATGGAGAAGACAACTTAGGAGACTTTCCTTTGGTCTTCCTGGTATTATACAACCACACCTTGTCTCCTTGTCTCCAGCTGACTTCAGTAGACTTCTTATCATAACATAGCTTCATAGAATAAGCAGACGTTTTCAAGTTTGAATGCAATTGATGGTGAATATCATCCATCCTTTC
>NW_013666939.1:28065-36881 GCF_000517525.1 Limulus polyphemus
GCTTCACTTGTATCTTAAGTTGTGAACTGTTCAAGGCATCTACAACTAATCCCTCAGCAACAGGTTGAGGACATCGGGTGGTGCAGTTGGGTAGGTCTTGTGTGCCATACTTTTCAAATCCTGTGCCAGCTCTTGCAGGCTCTCCCCTTTAGCACGGACTCTAGTCCTAATTCTAGCTCTGTAAACTTCGGACTGATTTTGGGTTCCATACCTAAGTTCTACAGCAGCTACCAGTGCTCTATAGTTGTGCCTGTCGTCTGTTGACAATTGTCCAAGTATTTCCAGTGGTTGTCCCTTCAAGCTCGTTGCCAGGTACACTGCCTTCTGCTCCTCTGTCCATCTATTCATTTCTGCCAGAAGCTCAAATTGTGCTCTATATGCTTCCCATGGTGCCTTCCTATCGAATTCCTGTGGCTTCCTTCGTACTAGATCACCCCTATTGCTGACACTCATGTCTGGAATGTGACTTCTGACAGGACTGAAGATGTCTGCATTAGGGTTTAGCTGCTTCCCGTTGTCTGGGGCTGATTAGATCGATGGCTAATATATCCTCCTTGTGTAAAAGATAGTAAACCATCCTTTAATGTATTTAATTCACTTTGAAATTTGCTAATTTTTCCATTTGTACTTCTTGCCACTGTTGTTGACTTTCCTGTAGTTGCTGCTGACTTCCCTGCAACTGTTGGAGACTTTCTTCCTGTTTCCTTTCTTGTTCCAGTTGCCACTGGTGTAATCTCTCTTCTTCTTTATTTTCTTTCTCCTCCAACCACTGCTGTAGTCTCTCTTGTTTATTTTGCTGTTCGAGCTGCCACTGTTGCAGGTTTTCTTGCCACTGCTGTTGTCTCTCTTCTTGTTTCTTTTCTCTTTCCTCCAACAACTGCTGTAATCTCTCTTCTTGTATTGCTGCCATCAAATCTGCTAACCTGTAGTTTGATTTGTCGCTTCTCGTTTCCATCTTCTTTTTTTCCACTCTCTGACACCCATTTGTTACGTATCTGCTTGTTTGATAACTTCCCGTAAAAATTCTTCCCGAGGAACTTCAGCGGTACAAGTCCTTTCTTAAATAAAACTAGTTTATTATTCCTCAATACAACTTTGTAATACACTTAATTTCCACAGTCACTTTAACTTAAACACACGCTATAATTCACAACGATTTACATACTTTACTTACGGCTTGACTCGACTATCTGTCTCCCTATCTCTCTGTCTGCTATCCAACTAACTATCTCGCTTTATTTGCCGCGCTTATATACAAGAATAGAGAGCGTCTAGAATGCACTCGCCTCTTCACGAACCTTCTAGACACTTATCACGTGTTACAAGCGTCACGTGACCTCCACTGTCGTAACAATATACATGTTTGTAGGCGTACTGTTGTTAATATCTATAGATTATAAACTTTCAAGTGAGAGAGAATTCAATGAGCACTGGTGATTAATTCACACGTAAACTGAAATGGAAAAGACAATGAAGCGCGCGAAGACGCCCACACAATTTACCTTGGGGAGTGAGTGAGGTCATACAAAACCACATGCACTCCTTGATGTTGAAATCTCTCCTCTCTCTGTCTGCTCCATACTTTTGCTTGTTATTCCGATAGCTAAAGGGACTGATCAGGTGGTACACAAATAGGAGTAGACTGAAACAAAGGTGTTTTTAAGGGTTTAGAACTATTTAACAGCATTTGTAATTTATTATTAATACTGCAGAGTTTAAGGTTTAAAAATATACGTGTTTCTATGTAATGAAAACGCATACATATACAGTTTCTTCCATATTCTTTGTATTACATAAGCATCTATAGCCTTATAATTTTTATATACACAAGATTTATTTCTACAAGATGTATTTAATAAAGTATAAATAGCACATTCATTAAGGTTCGAAAAAACTCAAAAAATTTTATAATTACTAAATAAAAAATAAAGATTGAATAACTTATGAAACACAAAACCAGAAGACCAGGGGTATTAATATCTGCTATACGATCTTTTTCATATTTGCATCATGAACAGCGATTTTAAATTATTTGTTTTGTAGTATTTTGTCATAGTTTAGAACACATCAGTATAACATTAAAATATTATCTAATGTTAAAGAGGCAAATAAACAATTCAACTTCTGATGAGTGAGTACGGGTAATTCCCAATTTTTTCATTACTATCAAACTCTAGTTATCTGGTTTTTATTCATAAAAAGCCTCAGTGAACATCTAATATTCAGATTTGTATTTGTTACATTCGATGACTACTTGTTCTTGCTAAATGGATGCCACACGGAAACCATTTGAAAAATGTACTAAAAGATGCTACATTGAAATGAAAATTAATTAATATTATTAATTATTACATTCAGAACACATATTAAAATGACGTCAAGTTAAAGTTAAAGATTACGAATTACGATCTTACAAAAAATAGTTGAGGCAGAAAAAAATCAAAACATTACACGAATGATCTCTATAATTTTACACAATTCCAAGTTGAAATTGTAATATGAGAAAGAACCTTAGCAGACTATAAATAACATAATAATACTTAAATGATCTAACTCACCAAGAAAATACGTAACAGCAGATAATAAGAATCCATACTTGTACGTCAAGAACAGACAAAAATTTAAACATAGAATTTGGAACTTTCGGTAGTTTCATCAGTATTTGATAACCAACCATGTCATAGATAGGCACTGTAAAATCAACCACTTCCAGTCGTTCTCTCGTTACTGGGATTGCTCCTGCGGCGATATGCGCTCTCTACAACAGTGATGGAGAAAGGATTCCTTAAACATATAGACCTAAATATCGGAATAATTAGTTAACAATTCATTATGATAACTACTAAACAGTAGCAAGAATAATCCTACCGAACTTACTAATATTCAAACCAGGAGGGAGGGATGTACTATAGTTAATAAAATATACTCCACATTTGGAATGATCGGTAGACTAGTGGTTATGGGTCCATCTCGTGATCGAATCCGGTGAATCCAAGCTATCTTGGTCTGAACAACAAACTTGTGTTGTGGCATGAAGTGTTTAGTTTGAAAGAAGGATTACCCAGAGTCTCACATATCTTCAAAGGTATATTTTTAGCCGCGGCATTGCGGCTCATAGAAATAATCTGATTTTTTTGTGTGCTTTGTTTTGTTTTTCAAGTACAAACTTTTAGCTCATACATCCGTCATCTTTTCACGGATTTGAGATCTAATTACAGTTTTGGACTCAGGAGGTCAAACCCTTTCGATTGACGTCTCATAGGTTTCATAGATTAATTTACTCTAATCCTGCCTAAAAGAATTTCAAGTGCCTCTTGTTTTCTTTCATAGTGACCCAACATCTTCTGTACATTAAGGAAAATAATACAATTTTCACTTGGATCTGAACATCTCAACAAATAACGCAGAACAACACAGTCTAGTCGCATCTCAACAAATAACGCAGAACAACACAGTCTAGTCGCATCTCAACAAATAACGCAGAACAACACATTCTAGTCGCATCTCAACAAATAACGTAGAACAACACATTCTAGTCGCATCTCAACAAATAACGTAGAACAACACAGTCTAGTCGTATCTCAACAAATAACGTAGAACAACACAGTCTAGTCACATCTCAACAAATAACGCTAAATATCACAGTCTAGTCGCATCTCAACAAATAACGCAGAACAACACAGTCTAGTCGCATCTCAACAAATAACTGCTGTGTTTTTTGTCTCATTGCTTTTAACTTTTTTATTATTAATTGTCACGATTTTTTTTAACACTTTTACCTTTTAACATGAAATAAAATACATATTATTTTCTCTGGAGATAAATCTTTTTTTAATTGCCCCCCCCCCCCTCAAAGAGTTTACTTGTATAAAACTACTTCACGGTTTGATGCCTTAAACTCTGGTTTATTTCAATACAACAAATTATTCAAACGTGTATTAATCTTGACATTATCCTATATGGCGTATATTTGACACACACATATATATATATTTATCAATTATATCAAGTAACTTTAATCACAATTCGTTGAATAGTTTTAATTATTTCAGTTACGAAATATATTGTTCATACTGTTGAGTTTAATTGTTTTTGACTGGTTGTTATTAATTTTTAAATTAAGCTGAATGGTTTTGATCTACCCATGTTTATTTACATAGCTTAGAAATTCGCGAATTTGAATATTTTTGGTGAGGTGCCACCTGTTCGTTAAAAATATTTTGAATTATTAATTACTTACCTATTCCCATGATGTTCGATGTCTCTAATATATGTCCGTCATAAGATCATTTTAAACATTGAGCGCCTTAATTAGGGTTCGTCGGAAAGAGAGAGAACAAAACAATCCTGATAGCTCTTGTTATTATATTAAACCGCAAAACGTATTCATCAATTCTTTAATGGTTTGGTGAGATGGTTTATGACAAATCGTTTTGTGCTTCATTTAGCACACTGAGTATAATAAACTTTAATTAACAGTAACAGTAATTCAACTTCAAATACCGACTTTTAATATTATTTCTGGTTATTTTAATTGTTTTCTTAATAGATATTCACTAAAGTAAGAACACGTTTTGACTTATCAATAGTTTAATGGGTTAATAGTGTACTTTAAAGATTTCTTAAACTATCAATATTTTAAGTCGTTACTGAGAATTAGTTGTACTTATTTTAATAAAAAAACAATGTTGCCCCCCAGTGGCACAGCGGTATGTCTGCGGACTTCCAACGCTAGAATCTGGGTTTTGATGGTGGGCAGAGCACAGATAGCCCATTGTGTAGCTTTGTGCTTGATTACAAACAAACAAAAACAATGTTTAGTTCCGTGCTGCCTTTGGAACTTTTTTCCCCGTAGTTAATCATGTCCATTCTGATGGCAATACTTATGTACTGTTGCCCAGCGCCATATGTTTCATTGCAACAAGTGTTTATTGTCCGTGGACGTTTGCTTTGAAGACTACAATTGAGCAGACAAAAGTCATTAGAAGGGTGCATCAGAGGGCTTAATAGGTATGTTATTGAAAAGGATTCTTATCATTCTAGTTTTGTAGATTATCATTATTTTCGTGAAAGTAGCTGTTGATTTCGAAGTGTAGCGGAAAGTTAGTGAGTCTTTGTCAACTTCCAGTCCTTCTTAGTTAACAGATTCATGAGCAGAAAACAGTATAATGAAGGACAATACAACCAAAGAAGTAACGACACGTTTAATGAACGCTTCGAAATAAACACATCCGGCAAATTTTTACACCAAGTACAAAACTATAATTACAAATACCTGAATGTTGATAACAAATATTTTGTTTTACTATATAAACGTTCGTATGGGTAATATTGAGATTCAAATAAATTAACTCGTATAGAGATCAAAGTAAGTAAATGTAATATAAGAGAAACAAAACAAGTTTAACTATTCAGTTATTATTTAAGCTAGGGAGAGTTTTTTTCAATAATAAGACTATTTAATGAGAAGTTCCAAATCTTTGCGGGCTGTAACCAAAACTCCAAAGCCCGGTGATGAGATTCTGCGTCCAGTACTTTGACTCTGTGTGTGGAGGGAGAAAGAGAGACCGGTTTGGTAGCTGCAAATTTACCTAGTTTGTCAAAACCAAATGCCATGAATAAGTGGGAATTTTCTACAGAACCGGTCTCTCTTTCTCCCTCCACACACAGAGTCAAAGACGTTTATCGACAAATGCTTTATTATTCTCAGTAGAATTTTCGTGTAGTATTTATATTTATGAGTTGATTTTTATGAATTGAGTCATGAATTTACGGGACATTTAAATACAGAAATATGTTTAGTATTTCTAAGGGAATGGAGTATTCCAAAAATCACGAGTGCCAGTTTCAAGAAGAGGCCCAGGATACCTTTAGAGAAAGTTATAGAAATTTCATTGTGTGGAGAGAAGTAAAACCAAATGTGGTAAGCTTTAGTAAGTAAACAAGTAATCAGGTTATGTTTGTAGTTAGAGTAAGGAAGCTGTTGAAGAGCATATAGAGGTCAGCGAAGGTTTATTTTTTGTTGTTTTTGCGGTATGTATGTGATTGTAGAAAAAAATGAGATAATCACGACGGATGAGGATACCTCAGAAAACAGACTACGGTTGTTTTAAGTCTCACAAGAAGAATTGATGTTGGAGTGATAAGAGTTTAAATATTCTAGAAATGTAGGTGTATGTTCTTAGAACGAAATACAAAAGTTTCATTGACATACCTTCTATAGTGGATCAGTCTAAATATATCCGAAAAGTTGTCAAGTCATAATTGCTCGTAGTTACGGAGAAAAGCATTAGCTGAGGTCGGGCTGTAGGTCGATTCATTAGCAGCGCCATCTACCCTATAAAAATGACGATCATTTATTTGTTTGAGGGTAAAGCCACATTGGGCTATCTGCTGTATCCACCGTGAGGAATCGAATCCCGGACTTTAGCGTTGTAAGTACGTAAACTTACTAGGTAACAAAGACGATCATCGAATATAAAGTGAGTGTTGGTGTTTCAGAGATCAAGGAGTTGTTTACATTGTTTGGGAATATCGAAACCACTCAGTTGCTGCAAGTGATTTTTGAAAAGATTAGAGAGGCAAATATTGATAGATTAATTAAAGGGAACGTTGGTAAAAAAGGGAAGTAATGTCAAAGCTGGCCAAAAAAAATAAGATCTTCCCAGGCGCGAAGTGAGGTTAACAAAAGAGAATGAAGTCTAGCTAGTTAGGAGAAATGTGTGCGGACAGAAGAAAGTATAGGTGTAGTAGGAAAACTTTACAATATACCGATTCAAAAGTAGTTTTGACGCTAGTGTTTGACTTTTTAGATTTGTAAAAACTTGTGGTTAAATAAAGAGTACTTATTAAACGCAATCTTCCTAACTTAAACAATAGTTCAACTTCTGTCGAGTTAAACTTGTTTTAATCGTTTCTCATTATATATATAGATGATATATACGTATGGGTCAATATCCAAGTTAATTTACTGGTTTGTACGATTCTCTTGAGTTTCTATCTTTTGGTTCAAAATGTTTATCCGAGAACAGAATTTTCTATTCGACATTCAGGTTATTATTTGTTATTATAGTTTTGTACTTAGTGTAGGAATTCGTTAAAGATAGAATGTGTGAATTTCGAAACGCTCATTAAATATGTTTTTAATGATGACGAGAAATTCACTTGAAGTAAAAATCTATAGCAGAGAAGGTTGGTACGGGTATTAAAAACTTTAATTAAAATATGTTTTTATTCTTCACTTGTGGCTGTATTGGTTACCATTAGACACTTTACTTAACTAGCTAGTGATACCAGAAGATGTGTCCAGCTTCATCATAATGGCTTTTTGCGTCGAAGGATTTCATTTTGTAACTGTAGCCTTCGGGGCATTTCTCTAGATTAGGTATGGTGTAGTTTCGGAACCCGCTGTTGTTCTAAACGCTCTTTTTTTTTGTCAGCGAGGATTAAGATCAAAGCGGGCCAATAAGCAACTTCAGTTCTTTGGACCTTCCTTTCTACACAAGCTGCATTTTTCAAATAAAAATTTTACGTATCAAAACAACCTTTTACCAAATATAATGCTTTAAAAGACTAAAATGTCCAACTTTCCGAGGTAACTAAATAAATAAAACACAACTACGGTCATAAATCTGATCATGGTGGCAGTGCATTGTTAAATGGTTGGGAATCGAAATATGTAGGTGCTAAACATTTCGTCCATGGTATCATGCCATTGTATTGACATATGCAAATATTTCTTATGAATCGTATTTATCTTCTGTAAAACATATTTCGTTAGCTTCAAGACCATCATTATATTTTTTAATGTAAAAGAAAGACGCATACGCTATCCTCAATATCACTCAATTACTTTAATCATGATCATGAAAGTCAGATGTCGGTCGGTCACGCTCGATTTATCCGAATTTTGTGAGTTACGCTATCCCCAATATCACTCAATTACCTTTATCATGATCATAAAAGTCAGATGTCGGTCGGTCACGCTCGATTTATCCGAATTTTGTGAGTTACGCTATCCCCAATATCACTCAATTACCTTTATCATGATCATAAAAGCCAGATGTCGGTCGGTCACGCTCGATTTATCCGAATTTCGTGAGTTACACAAGTCTAAGTCACTTTTTCTCCTATAATACTTTCTCTTTTCATTGACCGTTCTCATTTAGTTGAATTCAATCGCTAGCGTAGGTGTAAATAGCTCTTAAGTTTCGACACTTTTCCTGCTATATAAAAGCCTGTCGAGGAGGGAGTTTTTATACCAAGGATTTATTTAGAACCGAATTCGCCGTTTGTTATGAAGAGAAGTTTTTAAACGATGATCGAATATTTACAAGAAAGGTGATTTTAAGAGAACTATTGCAATAATGCAGTTAATGTGATTAGAAAATAACTTTGATCATTGAATGCTGGGAAGAGTTGTTGTTTATTATTAAGCACAAAGCTGCGCAAAGGGCTATCTATGCTTTCCCCACCACGGGTATCGAAACTCGGTTTCTAGCGGTATAAGTCCGCAGACATAGAACTGAGCTACTGAGGGGCACTGGGAGGAGACATTCTTCAGGTAAAGGAGATATTGCTCATGATAGGCTTTGGTGACATAGAACGGAGCTACTGAGGGGCACTGGGAGGAGACATTCTTCAGGTAAAGGAGATATTGGTCATGATAGGCTTTGGTGACATAGAACGGAGCTACTTGAGGGACACTGGGAGGAGACATTCTTCAGGTAAAAGGAGATATTGCTCATGATAGGCTTTGGTTCCTGAAGCTGGAAGGCCCTTTATTTTCTATGTCTGTTACAGCCGGCAAAGTTACA
>NW_013666939.1:37881-55145 GCF_000517525.1 Limulus polyphemus
GGTAGACATAGAACGGAAGCTACTAAGGGGCACTGGGAGGAGACATTCTTCAGGTAAAGGAGATATTGCTCATGATAGGCTTTGGTGACATAGAACGGAGCTACTGAGGGGCACTGGGAGGAGACATTCTTCAGGTAAAGGAGATATTGCTCATGATAGGCTTTGGTGACATAGAACGGAGCTACTGAGGGGCACTGGGAGGAGACATTCTTCAGGTAAAGGAGATATTGCTCATGATAGGCTTTGGTTTCCTGAAGCTGGAAGGCCCTTTATTTTTCTTATGTCTGTTTACAGCCGGCAAAGTTACAAATGCATATCGGAGGATTCAAATTTGGTAGGCTTTGGTTTGCTGTCATTTTTGACGGGCTTTTATACTAGTTATTCATAAAAACCTGTACTATTTATTCCCAAAAATAATTATTTTAATCCTTACCCCGCGTTTATAATACCAAATGTAGGATTTCAAAATTATGTAAGGTAAATAGTTAATTGATTACAGTTAATGAACAAGCTTCGTTTTCCAAATATATAACTTTCTGCCACATGTTGCTATTGATAATTATTTTAAGATAACATTAAGGAAATAGGTAATGCAATACTTTTTACAGTAAGAAAGAAAATATATGCTATACTCGCACTTGAAAAAATCCTGCTGACTGGAACTACTAAAATCAGTTTCAATTTATTTAGGGTGGTCGTTTTGATGAAGAGTCGTTTGGTGTCAAATGCAAGACTAAGCGTTTAACAAGATATTCATATACATTACCGCCCCCCCCCCCAGCGGTATGTCTGTAGACTTACAGCGCTAGAAACCGGGTTTCGATACCCGTGGTGGGCAGAGAAGAGACAGCCCACTGTGTAGCTTTGTGCTTAATTCCAAACAAACAAACATATGCATCATTTTTTTCTTCCTATAGATAGAAACCATACTTATTAATTACGTGATGAAATTGGATTAGAACTATAATGAATTTTACATTTCAAAGATATTTTACGTCAAAATATAACTAAGTATAGAACACGTTATACTTACATCGTTTTCAAGTGCTCCTATAAGTCCACTCCAATTTCCTTTTAGCCCTCCATCTTGCGATTTCCTTCCAAAGTCACAATCAACACATTCTTTGAGATTGTATTCAAAATGTAAGTCCTCTTGAATCAAGTTTAGAAGGTCGATAGCATATCCATAAAATTTTATTGTTCCATTCTTAAATTGTTGTTTCATCACAAAAGGAGGTTGCTTGATAGAAAGAAAAATCAATGTTCTTTCAATTCGTTTGTAGAATAAAAATACATATTTTTTGCTGCTACACATCATTACCGTTCAAAAGAGAGAGAAGCGACGATATCGCCTTGATATTTATTAATACTGTTTAGATAAAATAGAAGAACAATGTCGCTTCAATCCTGTTAGAGAGACAGCTGTTAGTTTTAAAATAGTTAGGCATTGATAAAACTGGACAAAGTACACGTCGTGGCAAGAAAATAAACACACAACGTACGTGGAAAGAAAAATGAAATAAACATTTAACATAGATTCTAACCTATGTTCTAATTCACTTTGAAGCCAAACCGTCTTTCATTTTCAACCTTGATTTTCGTTAAATAAATTAGTAGAAATGCCGTCCTACGGGCAGCTGTACTCGCCCCACGAGCGGCTGTTTGTGCTAGTGATCACTAATTGTAGTATTCACACGTAGTAGAAATGCCGTCCCACGGGCAGCTGTACTCGCCCCACGAGCGGCTGTTTGTGCTAGTGATCACTAATTGTAGTATTCACACGTCATTGTAAAAAAGTGAACATTTTTTAAAAAGTATTTTTTGTTCTGGGAAGTACTGCACGGAAAAAGTGTTCGGATTGCGCTCTTTAGCCATACGCAATTCATCGTATCAAAATGATTCAAAGAGCAGAGCTCAAAATTTTCATAAATTTTACTGATATAAACTGTAATAGTTTTATATATATATTAAAAGTGCTACCCTTTAGTGAAAAAATAAGTTTTTCTTCTTCTAAGAACTCCAGTTTTCTAGTACTACATTTAAAAATTACATTAATAAAGATATAATCAAATCCTTAGGTACAGTCCTAGTGAAATTTTAATTAATTTTTGAAGATACTATATCCGATTGCCCATTCATGATACTACTTTCTATAGTAGTCTTTAGTCATGGAATCTCTCGTTTCAAGGACTAGTTGTATTGTATCTTACGTTGCCTTGTACGTGTAGGTTACTCTATAACTGCGACATGAAGCAGAAACACTTCCAGTTGCTAATGATAAAAATTTATAATGTCAGAGTTATCCGTTTGTAACTTTAGAGCTTTAATGACACTTTTCTACTGTTTCCATGTTTTGCTTTGCCTGATGATCTTCATTTTAACTCAAAGTAAAGCTTATGTTTATTTTCCTATTATTATTATGCACAATTTCATTTATTTCCTTTCTACTCAAATACGGTCTTACTTATGCTAACAGTTTTATCACCACACTATGTCAGCCAGTTCTTTTTTATTTCATTCACTAAAGTGTTTGTTTTTGTTCTTCACATTGAGCTTTATCTCTTTTCTCCTGAACCCGTCTTTCCACCCACTAGGACCACGAAACTCTTGTTATTGAGAACATCGGGGAACTGCGTACTTGGTTAATCGTTTGAATATCACAGTAATTTGGAAGTTAACCCTGTGTGTGAATTATAAGAACTACAGATTTCAGCTTATTCGTAGATCTGGCAATATTCCCTATGGTTACTATATTAAATTCATAGAAATTCCTTTATTGAAACACAAGTAGGCATTATAGGGATTTATAGTAAAGAATCATAAAAGTTTTATTTTTATAAGATAAAAAAGGTGTCTAAAAAGTGGAAGATGATATTTGTTTTATCGTCTAAATGGATATCATTTGGAGCTCCTTTAAAAGAGAGATTTTAAAGTCAGATCAGCAGCACATGCCTTACTTTGGCAAGCAGTATGATCAACACTGAAAACAGACCTAATACAAACTATTTTAAAATTAATAAGGAAATGAAAATAATTAAGTTTGATAAAACTAGCCAATTGCATTTCAAGGTAAAACACAAGTACCGTAAGAAATGGTTCCAAAACGAAAAACCAAAATTAAACTCATACATGAAAAAGAAATGGAAATAGCTGTAAGTGTTGTAAAAATTGAGTACAAGGCCTAAAATATTGCAGTGTTCATAAATAGCCCCACTGAGGTCTAGAACTTTCTACAAGATATTATGATGTAACAATACTCGATCAAAACAACTTAGAAAAACTTAGAAGGTTCTAGTAACATGACACAATAATACAAGTGCCAAATCACAACAATGTAACTACACAAACGTACGATTCATTCACAGTTAAGTAAACAAACCTGCTATAAACTATTTCTTCTGAACATAACTAAATTTAAAAGTCGCACTATACTTAAATTAAAACAGTCGTGTATATCTAACACTTGAAGAAAAATATTCACAAAATTTTGTATACTTCATACAAAGACTGTTTTCAAATCATGCACAAAGTCTATTCATACAGTCTAAAGGTACAACACCCACCTCATGATCCTCGCACTGTTGATTTTGCGTCTCTGGATGTATGCAAGTGGCTGATAGACTGTATGGATGATGAACTCCTTCCTGTACAGGTAGTTCTGGAATTTCCAGATGCCAAATATGATGGCCAGACACTCTCGTTCTGTCACAGGGTAGTTCTTCTCACTACATAACAGCTTTTTACTGACGTACATTACTGTAAACAGTCACTCTTCATGTTCTTGCAGAAGTACTACTCCAATTACAACATCTGATGCATTGGCCTGAATGATGAACAGTCTGTTGAAGTCTGGCATTCTAAGGACTGGCGAGCTTCTTAACATGCCACTTCACCTTAGTCAGGTCCATTAGTGCTGAAGTGACTTCAGCATAGTTCTCGATAAACTTCCTATAGCATCCTGCTAACCCCAGGAAGGATCTGACTTGCTGCTTGGTCACTGGAGCTGGTGCCTCTTGTATGCAGTTTAGTTTCTCCTCTTCCATGGCTATCTGTCGATCACCCACCTTGTGTCCTATGTCCAATGTAGCATTTAGATGGTCTGATGGTTAGACCTGCTGCCCTCACTCGTCTGAACAACTCTTTGAGTTTCTTCAGGTGGTCTTCCCATCTTGGTGTGTGGGTCAGAATGTAATCCTCATAATGCTCAATGTTTGTGGATTTGTGCAACATCTTTCTCATCATGTGGTTGATTATTGCTGCTGAGTCCACTAAGCCAAATGGCACCGTCTTGAACTGGTAGCATCCATCTGGCGTGACAAAGGCTGTCTTCTCTTTAGATCCTGTCTCTATCGGTATCTGCCAGTAGCCTTTACTGAAGTCGATCTTGGAAAAGAACTTGGCCCCATCTAGTTTTGCCATAACAGCCTCTGGGTTGTCCATAGGTTCAGAGTCGAATTTCTGGAAATATATGTAGAAGTGGTTTGAGCCATCCTTCTTCCTCACAATTTCCACTGGTGAACAATAGGTTGAATTTTATGGCCCAATGCTTTCAGCCTCTAACATTGCCTCGAATTCTTGCTTAATTAGGTCTCTCATAACATAAAGCATCTGGTAGGGTTTCACCTTGACAGGATCCCTGGTCGTAGTCTCGATCTTGTGTTGTACGAGGTCTGTCTTGCCTGGTCTATCTGTGAAGACATCTGCATACTGGCACAGTAGATCTTGTAGCGATTTTTTCTGCTTGCCAGTCAGTTCTTCACTGATGTTGAAATTTTTGTATGTCTCATCTCTGTTTAGTGGTCTTAAGTATAATAGGTCTTCATCTTCTATGACAAAGTCACTATTTTCTGGTTCTGCATCTATGACTGCCACACCTACAAGATCCATTTGTGATTCAATAGATGCACCTGTTAGGTCTTCTTCCCTCTCGAAGTACCTATTCAACAGATTGGCGTGGTAGATCGTGGTCTTCCTGTCCACTTTCACATTATAGTTCATTCTGTTGAACACTTCTTACACTTCAAAAGGTCCCTTCCACTGCAGGGTAAGTTTGTTATTGTCTGTCCGACCTTGAAATGCCGATTCTTGGCATTCTTGTTATAAAAGTGCTTCTGACTGCCTTGAGCTGCATACAAACTTTCTTGAGCAAGTTGACTCGTCTCCTCCAGTCGGTTTCTGAGGTTTAACACGTACTGATATGTCTTCCTCACTTCTGACTCTGCATCAGACCTCATACTGTTCTTCTGTACAGTAGCTCGAAGGGCAAACATCCTGTGCTTGCTTGTGAGACTTCTTGGTACGTAAATAAAACTGCCTGCAGGTACCTGTTTCAGTCATATGGTCTCTCTTGGCACATCTTCTTTATCATGCTCTTTAAGACTCCATTGACTCACTCACAAAGTCCATTGCATCTGGATATTTATGGGGTGGTAAAGGGCTGCCTAGTACTAATGAGTCTGCACACCTCTTGCATCAGTTCTGAGGTAAACGGAGTTGCTCTGTCACCCAAGGCTTCTTTTAGAAAGGTTATTCTGCAGAAAACTTCCAGGAGGGCTTCTGCTACTCTCTCAATCTTTATTTTTGGCAATACTATGGCTTCTGAGTAATGTGTCACATAGTCAACTACTGTAAGCACATATGGGTTGTCCTTATCAGACACAGGTGCTAGTGGTCCGATCAAGTTCACATCTACCCTGCTAAAAAACTCTTCTATGAGAGGCATCTCCCCCAGTGGCACCTTGGCTATATTCCCTCTAGGTACTGTTCTTTGACAGGTATAAGATGACCTGCAAAATATGGTCATATCTCTAACGTCCCCGACCAATGGAATTTGCTAGTGATTCTGTCTGCCATCTTCTTCACTCCTAGGTGTCCTCCTACAATCAACTCATGAGCCAACTTCATCACATGAGTCAGATATTCTGTTGTCACTATGATCTGCATAACTTCCCCAGTAGAACTGTCTTGATACATCCAATACAGCACTCCATTCCAGTCCTCTGTTCTGTAAGTCCTTTTCCATTTTTTTCTTGTTCTCGACTTTCTCCTGGGCACTGTCCCAAAGTTTCTGTAGTGAAGGGTCTTTTTGTGTGCTTCCTTCAGTTCCCATTGACCTAATACATAGTCCCTGACATACCTTAACCTACTGGCATGTTGTGGTTTGTTGACACCTCGTTTTCTAACTTGAGCTGGTTATCAACTGTGATATGTTTACTCATGATGATAGCATTTCCTTCTTGTGGTGAGTCTGACGAGTTGTCTTGATTCTGTTCCTTATGGCAGCAGCATCCATGGTGACAGTCACTCTTGTCTTGTTTCTTGCCGGCCCCAACTTTGTAGGTATCTCAAGCTGTTGTATGTTGAGACTTCTGCTGTAGCTTGTTGATAACAGACATACACTCACTCACAATGTGCCCCATTTTATAACAGGCATAGAATCTCTTCTTTATTGTGTCTATTAACATCTTGTCACCTTTGATGGCATCTTGCTTCTGGTCAACCACCCCTGGTTTCAGCTTTAACTGGTTATTCCTGGACTTACCAGTTATATTCCCTCCATGGGCTTCTATATATTGTTCTGCCAGATTGATCATCTCATCCATGTTTTTTGTTGCTCTCTCCTTTAGGAACCTTGACATATCAGTAGAGCATGTGATCACGAGCTGTTCAGGTATTAGTAGTTCTGCCAGTTCTTCAAAACTATCTTTACACTTGGCCATGCCAGTCTATCTTGTGAAGTATCACCATAAGCATGCCACAAATTGAAATACAATTTATCTGGTGTCAGGTTTGACTTCTCTGAACTTCTGATAAAAACCTTCTTTGGAAAGTTCATAGTGTTTAAGTAAAGTCACTTTTAACTTGTCGTAGTCCATGGCATCTTCTGACATCATGCCTGCATATATTTGAAGGTCTTTTCCTGTGGGAATGGGGCTGAGACAACTGCCCAGTTGCCTTTGTTTCATTTCTGACTTTGAGTGAATTTTTCATATTTCTCCAGGAAAAAATCCGTGTCATCTTTCTGTTCTTCAAATTTGGTCACCCCATCCTCATTCTTGGGTTCTTCATTTTTCTGTTGGGTGAGCTTGGCGATCTCAATTTGTACTCTTATTCTCTCTATTTCCAATCTCTGTTTACTCTCCTTTCATTCTTTCTCAGTTGTATTCTTATTCTCTCTTCATATCTTCTCTATTGATACTCTTCTCTCTCTAGGTTTTGTTGTTTAACAAACTCTCACTTCTCTCTTCACTTATCATAGTCAGTTGACATGGTTATATACTGTGGTTATGAACTGTAGAATATTTTCACCATCACTACAGTTGTGCACATATCGGCTTATTTCCACTGTCGTTCACGTCTTCTTCTACCGCTGTTCACCACTGTATAATCCTCGCTGGCTCACCAATGTCAGGTTTTTACATATGTGTGGGTAGGATTCTTTACAGTAGATGTCTGTGACTTGTTGGCGATAAATTTCAACAATAAACAAAGAGCACACCGCCCACTTATTTTAAAATAATATTCATATACTAAAACAAGTCAGACACATATACAAATGTTTGTTACACAGTTAATCACTACAGTTTTATCCAGAACTTTGAATAATCGTCTCTTTTCGTCAAACTCCATACAGGCTGGTTCAGTTACTTTAGAACACAATTGAGAAGATGTACTACAGGTCCTGCACCGTTCTTCCACATCTTGCCTCATACCTTTCCAGTAAAATCTCTGTCGTAGTTGACTCAATGTCTTCTTAACTCTGAACTTTAGAACACAATTGAGAAGATGAATTATTCTCCTCTGCTCTCTTGTTATAATACAGTGGTGATAATTTCACTTATGTTACAGCGTTGGTTACCACAGTTATATCCAGAGCTTTAAATAATGATCTCTTTTCACCAGGAGTCCACAGCAGTTTGTTCAATTCATTTAGAACATAATTGATAAGGCAAATTATTCTTCTCTACTCTGTTGTTACAATATAATCTGTGATAATTTCACTTTAAAAAATGACTATATGCTCTTTCTGGTTACACTCACAAACACAAATCAAATTATATCTCCCACTAACTTAACTTGCTTTCACTTAACTTGACTTCAACTACATTTTGAACAAGTACTTATAAGTAGTCCAACTGAGACCTAGAACTTTCTACACACTATGAGATTTTATAATGCAACAATACGTAATCAAAACAACGAGAAAAACTTAGAAAGTTCTAGTAAAATGACGCAATAATACAAGTGTCAAATCATAACAATGGAACTACGCAGCGTATGATTAGGATTCGTACACAGTTACATAAACTGTCCCTTCTAAACATAACTAAATTTGACACTCGCGCTATACTTAAATTAAAATAGTCGTGGATATCTAACAATCAGTTACAGAAGAAAGATGTGTTGGAAAGATAGGCAACTACTGGCATTAGTATGGATTAGTTTTTGTTTGTTTAATTTTGTCTTTGAACTTGGATATTTGTGCCATTGTCTGAGGCAAGTCAAGTCTTCAAGCACTGCCCATCTATTTTTTATTATTTAAATGGAAAGCTGCATGCTAATTAAGTCTTACGTATTTCCTATTATTACCCTGTCAAAGTTCTCTTAGCGATATCACATACATGGATATATTATCTATGTATGTGATATCGCTTAGAGAATTTCGACAAGTTATAAAACTAGAGCACAAACTCCAGAGTTAGAAAATCTAGAAAGAGAATAATTTGTACAAGTAGGACCCACACAACAGTGGAGATAAAACGGGTTACTACTAAAAGACCAAACATATCTCCTGAAACTAGCATTTCAGCTAGCACAATTATGAACAGTATAATAAGACAGAAGATGTTTAGGTCAATAATTACTACTATTAGAAGAATGAGAAATAAATTTAACCTCGTGTTCTCTGCTCATAAACATTATTCTTACCATGTAACTGAATTCTTAAATATAAAAAATGGAAGTTTTCCCCACTTTTAAAAAGTATAAAATTTACAGTTTGAAAGAAAAATAACATATATAATATAGAAAAAAAGTAATAAAACCTAATAGAATTTTCGGAATTTGAAGCTGAACGTGAGAGGCACATTTTCTAATAGAAACTATTTTATTTTTTACCAAGCTAATTACCATTAGATAGCTAAGCTAAATAATTTTTGGCACAAGATAACATTTTAAAACCAATATCTCATGTTACTTATATATTTATACAGCTTAGACCAGAACTGTAAAACCACAATAATGGGGTTATATAAAAGCGAAAAAATCAATATCCTATCACAAACATTCAAAAAATTTAAAACAGATAAAGTAGGCATATTAATCTTAAACACAGAGGAGAGAAAGCGTAACACAACAGATTCTCTAACTCTGGTTGATGTTTTGAACAATTCCAGATAACGAGGCCAAAAGAAAATGAGTTATGGTATTCCCAGATAAAACTGATTTCCGCACGAGTATTAGCTAGGTTTGCTTTAACAGCAGGATCGAAAAGGAAACCTTAGAAGTAAATTGTGTCTGAAAACTTGGCTGGGACTTAATATTGTTTGAAAAATATGAGAATTGGGCAACTTTGTTGAAAAATGTACACATTCTTTATTTATCTACAAATAAAAATATAACACAGTGTGTGTACTTGTGTAGACATTTACACAGCCATTTCACAATTAGACACAGCTTGCGCAGATAGCTTTGAGTAGCTTTGTACAAAATTTAAAACAAACAAACACTTCCCTTGCGTGGGCTTCACCACGAGATTGGTCATTTTCTCACTGCATTCGTCCACTGTACAATACAGACATAATCCACTCAGCCAGCAGAGGATGTTGCAGTCGTTGACCCTTGTAACACTTAAACAAAGTATGCTGCCACATCCCTTTTGGCTGAGTAGACAGTATCTGCTATAGAGAAAAAATACACAAAGAATACACAATGGTTTTTCTGGACCTTGTGTTTATGCCAAAATTGAATAAAACCTAACCAAACGAAAAAAAGTAAAAGTTTCTATATTACTAAAAGCAGGCAGAGAACATAATATACCTGCAAATCAAAGTGTCACACATAAAACGATGAAAATAAATCTTGGGACCTACAGAATTACGAGAAGAGAAAAGGTTTATGGTTTCTTAACTTTCGACAGTAAATTCCATTTTCATTTTAATAATATTAATATATACTGACCTAGATATCTTAGGAGTTATTATAGAGTTCATAAGACGATCCGACCATTATGGTAACTTTAATGCTAGTTTCAGGAAATAAGCTTTGTTTATAATTTTCAGTTTTCAATATTTTTGTAACTTATTTTATGTTTTTTTTTCAGTTTTCTTTGTTCTTCTGTTTTATTAGGGGCAACTTCTTTCTTACAACTTGCTAAATGGGTGTGGGTAGTGAATGGTAGTTTGCGATGTGGAAGGTTGTATACTATAGCAGCCATATCTAACTCTATTAGTTCTTATTTGGTTTCACATGTAAGACTTACGAAAAAAAAGGGTTCAATCCAATAGATGTATTTCTATCATTGTGTGGTAATCAATGTAAAAATTGTAGCTACCTGAAATCCTCTTCGACACACACACATATTAAACATGACCAATAGCTAACAAATTTTCAACTAATAAAACAAATTATTGACCAACCTAAATAGCTATCATATTAAAACACATTATTAAAAAAGTCTTATAGTATAATACTTCTTAGTTTATAGTGTATACTTACGATGATAACTGTCACATTATATACTGTATGTGCTTGTATCCTTGATAAGGACTGGATGCCTTTTCCGCTCTCAAATATCAGTTTTCCAGGAAGACCGTATTTCCAAGTTGCTATCTATAATGTTCGAGACATCAACTACATTGTATTTCAAATGACTGTTCATAACTACAATTAAATTTAATTATTTTTACATTCGTTTGAGGATAGACGATAGGTGTGTTTATGTCAAAATGAAAATACATCAGCTCAGTACATCTTAAAACTTTATGTAAGTAAACGAACAGATGAATGTAGGAGCAGATAGATTACTAGTACCTCAAAAAAGTTAATAATATGTAATATTACATCTTATACTGCCCAGTCATCTTAAAACAAATGAGACATTTATTACCTGTGCAGAAAGATAGAGCTAAGGTGATTTTGCTCCTTCACACAATATAGGCTTTTAACAAATCCGGCCATCAATGCTCTGATCAGGTAAGATAAGTTTTTAAATCTAAATGATCAAATTTGTCGCTGAGACAAAAGCCCATTTAGTAAGTATTACGGTTTATTTATCTCCTCTTGTACATGTTTTTATAATTCATTCCATATGTCCTTACGAAATTCTGTGTTATTGACGAGTTAAAACAACATGATAATGGCATTTTAGAAACAAAACAAAAACATATTACAAAAGCGTGAGTGCCTAGGCTGACAAAGGAATGATGCTATACAGGCCAAGAAAACTGATAAAAATCACGCTTGACAGTAGATGTTTTTCCTCAAAATCCTGTTGATTACCATTATGGGGTTTTGAATCACGAGTGTGTACAATAGCACTTCAGACCTGTATTTTGTGAGCCTCAAATCACTACACAAGTGAAACTACAATTGCAAAGTGTTAAACGCCAAAAATAACAAAGCAAAGTGACTTTTTAGACCGAATAAAAGTGCTAAACGGTGCTTTCGTCCTTTTAGGTGTATATTAGATTCATTATTGTTTTATAGTGCTTATTTTAATCGCCTATGAACAACTAATGTATTGCATTGTATGGTATTTATTGATTTATATATTCAGAATCCTCATAAATAATTTGTTGTGGAACTCATAAAAATATTTTTGTGTTTTTTTTTCAGAAGTTTTGGCAGGTGAAAGTTCATTATAAAGTAACAGAATATTATAATTTTGGCATTTTGTTTCAAATATTATCTATTCATTTTCTGTCTAGAATCCGGTAAGCAAAATCAAAAAGTTCTCTAAACTTCAATAAACTCATTCCTTTTAAAACTGAATGCAATTGTTTAACACCAGTGATTCGAAGTAGACTAATTAATAGGCCCCCCCAGTAGCACAGCGGTATGTCTGCGGACTTACAACGTTAGAATCCGGGTTTCGATACTCGTGGTGGGCAGAGCACAGATAGCCCTTGTGTAGCTTTGTGCATAATTAAAACGAACGAACGAACGAACATTACACTCTTGTTTCGAACATGATTAAAACGCCTTCAGTAGATATTTGAGTTCGTGTATACTGCAACAAAATTACCATAAAAGATCATGTTTTTGTTAAAACTTATGATGGCATAATTTATGCAATTCAAGAGGTTTGGACATGAAGGACATTTAATTGTTTTGCAGCCGTCGCGTATTATACTGGTAGAACATGTTCTTTCGTTGGGTGAGTTCTTTTAAATTATTTGGTGAAAATAATGCGAAGTCTATTCCACGTAATGATAACAAATTAGTTTATTCTTTTCTTAACGCTTGCTACAGTCTATTATATATTTACACAGTTGTAGATATAATATCACAAAGAACGTTTTCACTTTCAACAGAAATTCACTCATTAATGGTACTACAGCTAATGTGTAAATAAACGTACTTCATGACTAATCGATTAAGTAACTAAACATAAGCGACAACTAATACTGATATGAACACACCACTTTGATTGGTACTCTACTAACTGAAAAAACAAACAAGCAAGTGATTCAATGCTCCACTGACTCTCGTATTTATAATGTATACTTGTTCTAGATATTTGCAAATTCCCCAATCATTACATCCTCATTACGATCAACAGCTTCCCTTTAGCAAACAAACTACAGCATTGATAATATAGCTTCAAGCATTGCACCTTTCCTGTATTGTGAAGTCCCTTGAACAATCATAACACACAAATAAAACTGTATCCCAAACTGTCCGTTCACCAAGTTATTTTGGTGAAGTTTCTCTTCCAAGACCCATGGTATACAGATGGGATGACCTCTTGTCACTTATCATCACTGAGTGTTCTGTCACTTGAGGAACTTTTCTACTGGTGGTTCTATCCTTGAGGATTCTGTGGAAGTAGGCTCGACAGGAACCCTAGGCTTCACAGCAGATTGACTTTCCACTAACACATTCTTCTATGAAGTTACCCAGTTGGTCATTCTATTAGTGATGCATTTCCAAAGACAATCATGGGTGATGACCATTGGCTATAACCACCTGTATTTCTGAACTCTGTAAACCACATCATTGCTTCTATTCAGTACAACACATGACCATTCTCAAAACCTGCTTAATTTTAGAGTTTGTATTTTTTTGTTGTGGGGATTGTATAGCCATACCATGTCACTTCAGTCTTATCAGAAGTAACTTCATAGCAACTTTCCATTTTATCACTACCTGATTTAAGTCTTTCCCAGGTAATGTCATGTATGACATCAATGGTGTTCCATAAGCTCTCTGCATATTCTGTTTAAGGCTCTACTAAGTGACAATCCCATCAGGATAGCCAAGTGGTTAGAGTGCCCGTATTCGGGATTATAGATTCGGCGGTTCGAATACTGGCAATCCCACAAAAACCTTTGTGGTTTGTGGCGCATACAAAAATGTCTGATATAACACCCCATGACGGCTGGAGAATTCACTGGTAGAAACATTGTGAAAATAATAATAATACACATAACAAAGACGAGAATAATAGTCTGAATGAATTATACCATTAGTACACAGTTCTTGTAAGTGAGGTAGTAAATTGTATTTATGCGAGAACTTGATACTAGATTACTTTATATTTCTTCAAGAGTGATTATTTCTGGTATTCTTTAATACAGAAGTGCTACCTGCATAGCCTCACATCTTGCATTGTTCATCCATATTTCACTTGAATGTTATATTTAGTTGTGTCCACGTCTCTAATGATGACATTTTTGTTCTTCAGATCCATGAGAGTTTCTACCTGGAGTGTTTGGTACTGTTACAACCCAGTCACTAGATATAAATGTATATTTGATAAGTTCTGGTATAAGTATTTCACTTCCTGGTACTACAATTACTATTCTCCTTCTTATCACGAGAATATCAACCTCTGGTTTAGTAATTGTCAATGCACAGTGATCTCCTGGTTATAGACTTTGAAGCTATTTGAAGCTAGCCTAGCCTCACATCATTGTTTCCACATAAAGCCAGTTCCCAATATGTACTCTTTCCTTTGATGTCAATTATTCACACATCATAAAATGTAGAGAAAATTTCCACAGTAAGGGCAACTTCCAACTTTTCTCTTGCTGGGACTCTATGTCCACTTGCTGCTCATGTCAATCCAACTTCTTTCATCATTGTTGGAGACAATTTCATACCTTTCTTTACCAAATCAGGTTGAACTATTGCAGCTATACTAAGCAACATACTGCAAGGCTTCTGATCAATAAATCCGTGGACTCATGGACTAGTTTTGTTTTAAATAACGAGTTCTTATCTCATTAGGGCCAGATGGGGTATTCTCAGCTAAACATTGTAACATAAGTCGAACTAATTTCTGGTTAGCCCTTTGTTTTCCTTTGCATTGGTTGGGTTTGAAACTCATCCTTAAGGTATTTTCTCCTTAACAGTTGTTGATTCTTCACAGCTCAGCCATAATTCCTAGATTTTCCACATCCATAACAGTTCCTTTTACTTCAATCCATTTGCAATAGTTGTTATTCTTATTCCCTACATGCTTTTGTCTGATGTTTCAATACTACTTGATCTATTGTTCCCATAACTTTGAGATGGTGCTAGTTGTTTATCTGTGATTTTAATGGAAGCTTGTTCCATCAGCAACAGCAGAACTTCCTGTAACATTATATAACTACTTTGGTTCAGCCTGGTTCTCGTGTCCTCGTCTGTTATGACATCTATAAACTGATCATGTGCCAACAAATCCACCATTTATCCTGGAGCATCTGGGTGAGAAAATTGGGCAAGTTTTTCCAAATATCCCACAAGTTTGGCTACAGCCTCTTCTTTCCACAATACCCAGTTCTGGAACTTTTCTCTGGATACTTCCTTCTGGTGTGTCACCCAAAACCTATTGTATGAAGTAGCTAATAATGTTTGATAGTTGTCATGAATATCACTTGGAAAGTTACTTAATGTTACTAAAACAGATCCTTTTAAACTAGCAAAAATGACATTGTTATTTTTAATAGCTTGTTGTTCACTCTTTCACCTGTTAGGTTTGGAAATTATTTCGAATTAAGCATAGCGCGCTTCCTATGATACTTTTCCATCAGGGTCTGTTGGTTTCTTAATTGGTTGATGTTCAACTGGCCAGCTTGATTTGGTATTGTCGTGGCTCAAGTAGTACAGTAATGTCTGGCAGCAAATGGCAAAGCAGTATTGGTAATAGGTGTATATCAAATAAGTAATCCTATTCCATATTTTGTAATATATGGTGATATAGGTTGGAACTCTTGAGCCAATGCAAAAAGAGGTGTGGTAGGTTTAACCTTTGTATTTAATAATTCCAGATGTTTTATTTTATGAATGATCTTATTTATTACTTTGTTGATATATTTCTTTACTTCATTAATTTTTTATACTTCTTCAATTTGTCACTAAAGCCATTTTGTAGTTCTTCAGTTTTGTCATTACCACCTCTTTGTACTTCTTCAATCTTGTTGTAATCACTCTGTGCATCACCAATAGCTTTATCAATCTTGTCTTCAATCAGATTTATTTTTGATTTTAATTCTTCTTTAAATAGTATGTATTTTTTCTTTAATTCCCTTAAATTCCTGTCTCTTATCTCTTGTTCCTATTTTAGTTTCCTGTAACATTTTTCTAATTTTCTTTCTTGTTCCTCTAATTTTAGGTTTCGTTCTTCTTGACCATTTTTTGATTGTTTTATTATCTCTATCAAAGCTTCGATCTTGCTTCTTGATCTGATAACTATGTCGAAATTGAGTCAAGTTATATTTTGTTTTCAACAAAGTAATCCCACTTCTTACACAAGTATTGTAAAGTGTTTTGCTGGCCAGGTTCTTTTAAATTATTTGGTGAAAATAATGTAAAGTCCAGTTCACGTAACGATAATAAATTAGCTTATTTCTTCTTTAACGTTTGCTACACATTACTATCACTTGTACCCAGTTGTAGGCCTCAGTTCACCAATAACATTTTCACTTTCAACAGAAATTTTCTCGCTGACTAACATACAAATAAACTTTCATGTACAATTGCACAGCTAATAAATACACGATAACTAATACTGATATAAATATTTTACTTTTATTAGCATTTT
This sequence comes from Limulus polyphemus, assembly GCF_000517525.1. Lineage (NCBI taxonomy): Eukaryota > Metazoa > Arthropoda > Merostomata > Xiphosura > Limulidae > Limulus > Limulus polyphemus. The sequence continues at coordinate 54,131 of NW_013666939.1, forward strand.
ACTAATTGAAAATAAAAGACTCAATGCTTTGCTGATTCTCAGTATTATAATGTATTATTTTTCTAAATATTTTGCAAAATCTCTTGATCATTATATCATTATTACAATTAGCAGCCTTCTCAAGCAAATAAACAAAGTACAACATTAAAATATGGCTTATAACAATACATTAAATTTTCCAGTTGTTTTATAAAGCAAAGATTTTCAACCTTTTGAATTGAGATGCATTTTACAAAAAACATAATTGCCCCCTTCCTCCCAAAACAAAACAGCTTACGAACTCATGCACCATCCATTTCTATATTTAACTGCTCAGTCCCCTTATAGAGTAGGAGATTCACGTGAAGTCACAGGAAATTTACTGGTGTCTACATTGGAGACCTCATAATATTTCTGAATGTGACATTATGTAACATGATCTAATTACATAGAATAGTCTATAAACAGAGGGTAAAAATAATAAAATTCCTTGGTGTGCTACATTCAACTGTACAAAATAGGTAGCGATCGTTAGCATGGAGAAAGGAATTGTATTTCGCAAATAAATGTATCTGGTGAAAAGAACCTAAGTTTTTATTACCAGATGGAGATTCGCAATTGATTGGCCTTCCTTACCGTTAAATTCAGTAGATGACAAGACTATGTATACCATGGCCTCGATAGATGGCTCTGTCACATAAATCATATAATATCTAAATATCAAGTGACAGAACTAGACATGAAAGTATAATTTTTAGACCTACCTTAGATTTGGACTCAAGTAGGTAACACGACCACACATCCATGACCTCGGGACTTATCTTGGCCACAAGGAATAAGTGTAACATAAATATCACAAGATAAATCTGGATGGTGGATATTTCCTGAAGATGCTGTTTTGTTAAGAAAAGTGTGTATGAACATAATGTTATGTATCTGCTTGTTTGTTAATTTCCGGTTGAAATTCTTTCTGAGAAACTTCAGCAATGTAACTCCTTTCTTGGTTAAACCAGTTTATTCTTTCTCGATACAAACT
>NW_013666939.1:56060-64575 GCF_000517525.1 Limulus polyphemus
AGTACACAATAATTCCACAGTCAATACGTCTCTTGTCACTTTAAACAACTTTTATAATACATGCTATAAATCACAGTGATTCACACACTTTACTTACCGTCACTACTATTCTCTTCTTTAATTATCTATATCTATATATCTATCTATCGCTGGCCTCTCTGCCAGACTTATATACTAAAGAAGGGGGCGTCTCGAACGTACTAAGAAATTCATGATCATTGGAGAAACTCCTCGCACACGCCACCAGCGCCAATGCAGCAGCAGCGTCACGTGACTTCTGCTGTCGTAACAATAATTTAGTGTTACAACCTGAACCATGAATGATTCCAATAAGACTTAACCTTTTTTATCATTTATATATAGATTTTTTTACTTCACGCCTCATCACATAAAATTTGAGGGAGTCTAATTTTAGATGGCTTATTATAATAGAATGCGCTGATAATATTTACTCACTCAGTCTTAACATGTCCGATTCGTTGTAGCGAAAAGCTGATAGAATGACTGACCCAAAATTATAATACACACCAAGAAATAACTTCATTTGTTTGTTGTTAAGCACAAAGCTTCACAATGTGCTATATGTCCTTTTCTCACCACGGGTATTTTAACCTTATTTTTAGTGTTACAAGTCTGCAGACATCCTAATTATTACTTATTGTAATGGTGAATGTGTTATTACATATGCGTTTACTTACTTAATTTAATTCTTTCTAAACATTCTCCCTAATATAAAATCTAGATAATAAATAATATATATATATTAAAGAATAAACACACAAACAACCAGCAAGTAAATAAGTGAATAAATAAATTCCAGGCCTAATCAGTTACTTGTTTACACCAATTAACTTTTGACCCTTTCTCTTTTCTCGATATATCTATTTTATAAACTCATTTTTTTTTATTATTTGTTTGATTGTAGTAGAGCAAAGCCACATCGGGCTATCTGCTATGTCCATCATGGGGAATCGAATCCCGAATATTAGCGTTGTAAGTCCTTAAACTTACCGCTGTCCCATCAAGTATCAGATCAAGATTTTTGCAATTTCCCGTAGAGCAGCGCAGTGTATTCACGTTACAGGAGCAGTTTAGCTAAATATAGAAATCGATTATACTTTGCTCGCTAGATGGCATAACCAATGCCATCTAGCGTTGCTACTTCGTTTATTTGGAAAATTGTGGTGAAATTATTAAATTAAAAATATCATGGCAAAAGAAAATCAATAATAAATAAAGTACTATGGTTTAAGAGAAATGATAATACAAATGAAAGTTAAAATCTGTATTAATACCATGATTACACTATTATCAGGAAACTGACAGGTCCTCTAAATAATTCGGTGCCCTTTTTCCAAAAGTGCTCCATTTTAAGAATAACTACTACGAAGAATTTGAGCAAGCCCACAAAACTCTCACGCTAAAATTCCAACACATAAATCTTAAACATATAGCAAACAACCTAGAAAAGTATAAACTAACGAAAGGCAAATATTTCTTTCGCTTTTTAATTATTGGTGATATCTAACATGCGGTTTAATATACAAATTGCTTCCAACATTTTATATATATATTCTTGAAAGATGGTTTGATGCGCGGCTGTCAAGGAATTATATAATAAAAACACACGAATTCGAAATTATATGAATTATCTCAAATATGTGTAACTATTAGATTCAGAAATATTCTTGGTATATGTAACACTAATTACATATGTCATCTCTACTCTTGCTTGTGATAATTAACATAATTTTCACGACGACTCTTTAAAATAATTAAAAACTATATTCCTACATGGCAATACTTTTTCCTTTTTATATCTTTTCTAATATTCAAATACATAAGATGTAAATGTGAAAATTGTTTATTGTCATGAAATAAAGCACAGAAAAAATTAGGGAAAATTCAGTATTACCTTATTTGTATAAACACGTTTTCCAAAATCTGTTATTGTCTTGTTTTCCACTGATAATTGTATTTCTTGGTAGTTCTTGCCATTTTGTGCAAAAATGAATTTCCCATACGAACCGTCAAACAACATCTAAACAAAGAAACAGTCAATTTGGTATTTTGTTCATTAATTTTAAGCAAAACAACTGATGTTTTGAAAACTTGAACAATAGTGCATACTATATTTTCAAAGATTCTGAAACTTGTAATGTGTAATTCCTTTTCTGACCTACATTATTTTCTCAAACAATAGACAAAAAGCCCAGAAATAAGCTGTTGATATGGGTGAAAATATAATGTATTTTTCGATGACTTCTAAAACAACTAATAAAATAAATATTTTGTGTTTGAACATTCCAGTCAAATGTTTCTACTCCACATGAACACCAAGTTTTTACGAAACGTTTCTAATAAAATATTTATAGTATGGAAACATTACATATAAAAGCAATTCAAGAACATTTACATTTTGATGGAAGCTTAAAACTTTGTCTTTTTAGTTTCTCCTATTTTATTTCTACTGATCTGTTTAACTGTATAATGATGCTCTAGTTTTAATTTTTGCCTGAGATGAAGTTAGATATACAAAATATTATGCTATCTTTCGTATCCAATGAGAAAACAGAATAAAGAAACAAAAAAGCGTAAATACCTTAGGTAGCAAAAACAGAAGATGCTAACAGTTCTAAAAGACTTTTACGTAACCGTCTGCGTTAGTTTTAGACTGCTACTAAGATATTCATATTTGAATAAGCAATAACTTACATACGTGCAATCAAGGCTTACAGGTTTTTTTTGTTAAATCTTCAATTCCTTAAATTTGGAGAATGGCCGAATGTAGATTTTAACAACGATTATTCTTTCGCTTTTTGTGGTACATTCTTTTAAGCCTCAAAATTGAATACAAAAGGTTTAATCATATTTATCATTGGTTAACTTGCCTTCTACTTTCATTTGCTACTGAAATATGTTAATTCTAAATTAGAAATTGTCTCAGAATATGAAAAAAAAATCAACAGTTACTTTAGCAAAGTGAGCCAGCCAAGTAAAAACACAGGAACTGTCTTCATATTTACTCATTTAAAAATATTTTACTTGCATTATCTACAGATTGATTCAAACAAGAAGACAACAAAACTGTGATTTTAATGTATGTGGTATTTCCTAGGTAAAAAGAGTTTTCACACAAAGGTATCAATTAGGCTCGCTATCTGGAAGTTCGTAAAATACCAGACTACAGTGTATATTGATTTCTCTGAACTACAACCAGGATCGCTTGTGTGCTCTCAAAATACTGAAAGTTAAAGTGTTACTTGAGTGTCTCTCCACATTCAAACTGACGACTATGAAGAACACAATAATTTGAAACAATTAATCTTAATGAGAGGGGAGTAAAAGGTAGTACCATCTTGTACTACACATGTTTTGGAACAAAGTTTCTAGTTTAAGGTTTTTGATTATCTTTACACAACAAAGATTCTTCAGAACTTGTCTGTTGATTATTGTGAGGTCATTCGAAAAATGTTATACCACAACCACCAGGCCTAAGTTTATTTTTCACAATGTTTTATTGTCTTGAAAGTTTTACATGTTCTACGGTAATTCCTGTATGCTGATATCCATTTTTCTCTATCACGTACAGATTTTTCACAAAACGTCATATGTACTTTTACATAAGTGAATCATTTTCATTAAAATCGGGTCACATATCTTTCTTTAGACCAGTTGCAACGTGAGAACATTATCGATCGTTCTAGAACCCACGAGAAACACATCACTAGCCGCATAACGTGTCATTTCTGGATAGTATTTGTTTGTGTATGAACTTTGATATTATTTTTTTTCTTTTCATCATTATTTATTCGTCACTATGGCAAAAAGAGGTTATATAAATGAACCAAACATATTCTGTTGTATTTGTGGTAAATTTGTTGTAAAAAAACAAAGGCAAAACATTACAGATCGTCAAAAAACATATTACTCGTCTTTTGGAATATAACTTGGGAACCAAGACAAATCATGGTCTCCGCACAAAGTTTGCACCATTTGTGTCAAAGATTTGAGATTACTGCTAATTTTTTGATCATTTAACGTGCAAGGCTACAACTCTCGAAATAAAAGGAAAATTTCTTATTTGAACCTTCAGTCTGCTATAACATTTGTTGCTCATGGATCTGATGTACCTGTACCTACTCCACCAGATAATCTTGATACAGTTTCATCTGATTCTGAAGTCAATGAAATGATGATAGGGATTGTTTTCAACCTGAAACGTCTGGTGAACCACAACTTTTCACACAAAGTGAATTTAATGATTTGGTGAGAGATTTGGGCCTTCTAAAGGATTTTTCAGAGATTTTGGGGTCCAGACTTCAGAACTTACTTTCTCCAGGAACATCATTTTACTGGCACAGAAATCATGAGAAAGAGTTTATACCATACCTTTCGCAAGATGGTTCACTGGTTTATTGCAACAATGTTGCTGAATTAATACCAATGCTAGGAGCTGCAGTTTATGAACCAAGTGAGTAGTGATTGTTCATTGATTTCTCCAAAAGAAGTCTAAAAGGTGTACCCCTTCACAATGGTAACACATATGCATCTGTTCCTGTTGTTCATTCAGTTCACTTGAAGGAAACTTACGAAAATCTCGAACTTCTTCTTAATGAGGTCAAATACAAAGAACATAGTTGGCTACTTTGTGGAGACTTAAAAGTCCTTTGTATGTTGTTGGATAAACAATCTGGTTATACAATTTTCCACGTTTTTTGTGTGAATGGGACAGCAGTGCACGAAATCAGCACTGGATAAAGAAGCAATGGCCACGCAGAGTCAGCATGATACCAGGATCGATAAACATTGAATGTAAAAGTTTGGTTGACACAAAGAAAATCCTATTACCTCCACTTCACATAAAAGTGAGCTTGATGAAGCAGTTTGTAAAGGCCTTAGACAAAGATGGCGATTGTTTCAAGTATCTATGTGGGCAATTCCCAGCTCTTTCAGAAGTGAAACTTGAAAAAAAAAGGGATTATTGTTGGGTCCCAGATTAGGAAATTGGATTCGGATGAACAGTTCGAAAGGACAATGAGGAAATTTGAAAAAGAAGTGTGGATTGCCTTTAAAGATGTTATTGACAAAATTTTAGGAAACAAAAAGGACCCAAGTTATGAAAATATTGGTTGTAATATGAGTTTGAAGGATAATTTTTTACACTCACATATTGACTATTTCCCTGAACATCTCGGTGCCGTCAGCAAAGAACAAGGGAAAAGGTTTCATCACGAAATCAGGGAAATGGTGGAACATCAGAATGATGGTTGATTACTGCTGGTCATTGACATGAAATGCTCCAGACGCAATACATAAAAGAAAGACCACAACACGTAGTTTTGAGACTAAAAGAGGTAGATTTTACACACAAAAATCAAGATGAATGAGGATACATATTCGTTTGACATCAGTGTTCTTCCCTTTTCTTCAGTTTGTTTGTATCTTTGTTATCAAACATAATAATATAAGATGTTCATTGTGGTAAACGAAATAATAATTTGATCTCAGTAACAGTTTTTTTTCTTCCCGATTTGTAAAAAAATCCTTACGTGATAGAAAAAAAGAAGAATATTATTTTCGAAATCTGCGTAACTGAATTATGGAAAATCCGTTATTAAAACCAAAACAACTTTTGTGAAGTATAAATTCGCAGGCCTGTGTAATCGCTAGATGTTTGGAAGAGAACCATGATCATCTTCTAGTTCTACAATATTAACTGCAAAACTAGAGGAATACAACAGCTAAAATTAATTTAGAGTAATATCGTATTGATACGATAAAATCTGGGATTATAATACTTCCTTCTTTTTAAGATTACAGGCTAGTAGTGAACATACTTTGGTTTATTATAATTATATTATCAGATAAAAGAAATAAAAATGAGTATTTTAATTACCTTTTAGGCCTAAACCTGAACCAAAGTATGTTTGTTGTGATTTGGTCACACAACAAGCATATATATATATACACACACATAATGATATCACCTACATAATAAGATTAAGACAAAGCTGCTTACCTGTTGTAGAGAATCCAACAACTTGGTATTTTTCCTCTCTAATTTTTGTTCTTCCAGCATTTTCTTGTTACAATTAGTGTAGGTCAATTGAAGTGGCCATTTCAGCATTTCTTGTTGCTTAGAAACAACTCTTAGTGCTACCTCCGTGAGGTCATAGTAGAAAGAGGCTTCCAACTTATTTAACAAAAATTAAATAGTTTAACTTGTTATTGTAAAGAAGATATCATCAAAAGAAATGATATGATAAAGTGTAATCTGAGACATTGCAGAGCATATTATTTTTAGACTGCTGGATATACAGAACAAAGTTTCATAAATTTTCAAAGTAGATAGTTCAAAATAGAGTTAGAAGTGTGATAAATGTCACTATGGAGAAAGTTGGCAGTCAAGAATTAATGACAGTAATTCAGGCTTACATAAGCCTACTTTTAAGTTAATTAGAGTTACAGATAAAGGAGATTAAAAATTATACTGCATTGACTTCAACACTATCTGTAAGTATAACTTTTAATTTTAAGAAATAGGACGACTTATTAAATCAAGTAAAAATAGTTCTGAAAGAACTAAGGGATTACAAAAAGAAGATGGAAAAGTTAAAAGTGAAAACGTTTTCTTAATTAACATCAGAGACTTCCCACTTGACATACAAGTTCAACAAAGTAGAACAAGAAAACTACAATCAAAATCTAGTAATCATTGGAGTTCCCAAAATGATTGCAGAAAATACAAAGGTAATAGTTTAAAAAATGGTTACTGCCTTAAACTTCATAGTGGGACTTAATGACATAGAAACCTCCCGTAGAGTAGGTAAAAAAAAAGACACAACTAAGAATTTTCCAAAATCTATAATAGTGTGAAAAACTGCTCCATGGTATGGAAAAAATACATTAACAATGAACTCAAGCAGGAATTGTTAATGAAGATCAAAATATGTATGAACAGTAATCAGCATTTAAAAAGAAAAAGTTTTCATAATGCTAGGAATATTAAAAGGGGAAAAATATACACTTATGGATTAAGAACAGCAGATTTTTATTGAGAAAGAAGGAATCAACTAATATTATACACATCGGAAATGAAAATGATTTCAAAATATTGTAATGTAATATATTTGCATTTCAATTTGATGATCATCAATTACTTAAGTAGTTTCAACAGTTTGGATGTTATGGGTGGTTATATTAAAACTTCTTAAGTAGTTGGATTGGACAACACCTTTTTAGCAGTTATGATAAATCACTGAGTTTATTGTTGTTCCATTGCAATACACATTTAATTTAAGTATTGAAAAAGAAAGATATCCAGATTCTTTAAAAAGGGAAAAAAATAATACCAATATTTAAAAAGGGAGATAAAAGGCAAATTAGTGATTATACACCAATAACTATATTAAGTATATTTTCAAAAATATTAAAAAAATCAATTTACAGTAGATTATGGGATTTTGCTCATAAGTGTGATTTGTCTGAATACCAGTATAGTTTTTGTAAGGGAAAATTGACAAAACAAGCTATTCAAGTTTCATGTGAAAGCATTATTGATAAAATGGAGAAAATTGAACATATATAAAGAATTTGATTGTGTGAGTCAAGTTATTGTTAAAAACTATGGTCAAATGTATAAATGCTTGGAGAATTATTTAAAGAACGGAATCTGAATAACTAATATCGATAATAAATAATCTGATGAATTAATAAATGCAAGAAGTGTTCCTCAGGGCTCTGCTGTAGGACCACTGTTGTTTTTATTATATGTTAATCATATATTGCATTTATTATTTGATATAAAGTATATTTCATTTGCAGAAGATGCTACAATTTTAGCTCAAAATATGTATTTAGGGTTTTTAGTTGAAATGGTTAATTTATCGTTACATAAGCTAAATTATTGGATTAATGAAAGTGACTTTTCTGTAAATCTTGAAAAGATTAAATTTATACTTTTTCACAATAAAAGTAAAATTACTAATACTAAGGAAGTATACGTATTGGTGTACTTTGGTGACAGATTTTCTTGTAGGCAGATTTTGTTGAATAAGACCGATGTCTGTAGGTTTACTTTCTTCTTGGAAATCTTCTCAAGAAGTCGATAAGCCGTTTAAAAAAAGGTAATATACCCAGGCTTCAAACCCTTTATATAAATAACAAAAATATCCATTGTGATGATACAAGAATTACTGCTGATTTACACATACCACTTCTTTAAAAAAATCAATGTTCAATAACTTTGTTGGGGTAAACATTTGGAATGTAATACCCAATAATATAAGAGAAATGAACTCTTTAAAAGTTTAAGATTTATATCAAAATCTATTTATTTAGTTATTTTTTTAGATAATTAAAAAAATGACAGTACTATTCTCAGTTAGTTGTATCAAACATATTACACGATGTAACCTTTTATATATGTGCTTATTTCCTTTTTGTAATTATTAATACTTTCTCGTTAGAGAAGATAGATTTTTTTGTTTCTCATTTTCTATATACTAGATTG
>NW_013666939.1:65025-68868 GCF_000517525.1 Limulus polyphemus
CTCAGATTGCAAGTCGAGCGCCCTAACCACCTGGCCATGCCGGGCCTAGCTTGATTGTAATGGAAATTTATTACTTATTTAGAACATATTGTATTATTTTCTGTGTAAATAATGTAATGTAGTATAACTCACAAAACATAAATAAAAACATAAAATACAAATAAAATTTAAAAGACTTCAAATTTAAAATCTTACATGTTTCGAACGTTCATGTTCTTCTTCACAGATATATGCTAGAAGAACTTCATATATTTACGATAGTTGAGTTACTATAAATTACAAATTTAGATATTTATGTATCTATGTGAAAATAACAATTATTGTAACTGCAACTGTCAGCCATTTCGGATGTGCCTGAAACATTAAAGAATGTATACACATTTGCTTTGAGATTTTAAAAAATAAATAATTACTTGTTAAAGCCCAAAATTAAGTTTTAACCACAATACCAATTCTGTATTTGAATTTTTGAAACGTTTGTTTCACATCTTTTCCATATTACGTCTATAAACGAGTTCAAAAGCAAAAGAACAGCTGAAATACCATGCTAGAATGAATTAACTGAAAAGTCCCAAACCATTAATATATTGGTTATTTGGAGAAAACTGTACATAATTCTGTGTAAGAATAATTCGCACTGTAACATCATCATATGAGACTGATTTATCGTCTTTGATAATCCCTACAAATCAAGATAGTTGTTTTAGGGTTAAGTTGTATAGGGACTGATGTCTTTTAATTACTTAACCAGTTCCTAGATTGCATCTGGTTGTGCAAAGACGTCATATTATGGAGTAGCACTTTTTTCATTTTCCGATGCAAAAAGCTATTCAAGCTAACTGTTTATAATTTTGAACTGACAGACTATAGAGAAGGTAATTAGTTAACAGCACCCATCACTAATTCTTGTACGACTATTATCTGACTAAATAGTAGAAGTTGACCATGACTCTTTAAACGCCTAAGGCCTCAATGTGCGGAGCACGACTTTTTTGCCTAATGCAATGCGAACATTAGTCCCGCAAATTCATAGTCCCGCACGCCAACCTGTGGACCACGCTAAACCTTGGACTTACCGTGTTTTCAATGGTCTTAGAAATAGTCCTCAAGTTTGTTGTATGTGCTAGTTCAGGACCTATCATCACAAATTTTATATCTTGGCAGAAACATACAGGCTCTTCAGGCTGCTTTTCCTGTGATGAAAGAATGGTAATTTATTTTTCAGTTACGTATTGAAATTTATTTCTAAAAATGCATTATGACCAGTATAAAAAGTTTTAACAATCTAAAACATATAAAGAGAGAAAGAAATATCACTATTGTAAAATAATCCTTAGCTACTCGGAAGCCTTTTGAAATTTATGTTTAGTGTCCAACAGGCCTAATATTCCTGGAAAAAACACGCTTGACTGCAGATTTATCTTCCACGTTCCTCTTTACTTATCCATTATTTATTTTAAATCAGAGATATACAAAAATGGCATTAGAAGAAATTATTGTGTACATCACAATTCACTCCAGTTGCCTTTCGGTCGTTACCAAAACCCTTTAGTTGAGCTATGACAGCCATATGTCTATCTTAAACATTATTTATATGCAGCAAAAATTACAAACTTCAATGCTACTGTGTTAAATTCAGAAAACTGGCAAATAATTGGAAACTAATATGTCTTATATTAGTGATAAAGATAGCACTTCACTGCAGAAGTCCCTCGTTCTATAGTTTTATGTAAACATCATCCTATTAAACATCGGGGACTTGTTGAATATAAACAGCTAACATTTAAAAATAGGTCTTTAAAAGTATATATATATCAAACAAAACCATAGGTCTGTAGTCTTTTCTTTTTACAGAGTTTGCTCATTATGCATAATATATTAATATTTCTTGCTCTTCTCCAAAATTAAAAGTAACAATTCTTTTCCTTTATCTTGAACATTGTGCACCTATAGAACAAGTCTAGTAAACTTTTACTTGGCATCTTTGCCTACTTTTGATTCTTGAGCCACGTAAAGTTTCCCATGATATTTACAACCTCGTAGCAGTCAGTTAGGGCCCTCTAACTAGAGGTTTGAAGGATAGTGGCTGTATTTGACTGACGAGAGAGATAAAAGGAAGAGCAAAGCTTTAGTGAGCTCTCTTTCACTCACCAATCCACTGTGTGCTCCTTCTGTTAGTTAAACTAGAACTATGCAATATTTAAGTTAAACTCAAAATTAAAATAAAACAATGTCTCAGACTGTGAGTAAAGATAAAATTCTCCACTGAAACAAAGTTAATGTTATCATAAAATAAAATTTCACAAAAACTTTTAAGAACAGTTAAGTGGAAAATCTTACAAAAATCTCAGTTCAGTTACATTATATATTTAATGTCAAAAGTAAAGTTAAAGTCTAAGTTTAAAAGGCCAGCAAGAACTTCAGAAAATCTATTAAGCAAAGCAGATCCTGGCTTTTACTTCAAGATATACAATAACAACTTAAACCAGGTTTGAACATGAAAGTTATTCTGCACTTGAACTCTGTCCACTTATGCTCGAGTGGGCAAAACCCCAGAGTCATTACCCCATCTGCTAACAAGAAAGACAGATTTATATTCCTGGATGCCACGAGTTATCTTCCCAGCAAGAAATTCGGTTAAATGGCAATTAGTGAAAATGTCCAGGACATAGCTAGAAAAGAGCAAAATTAAGATATGTTTACTTGATGGACTTTCCATGTCCAAAATAAACTGAAAGAAAATACAGATATTTAAAAACTTACTGTAAGGGATTGTAAAACACATGGTACCATCCTGTGCCACTCCAGAAAATTTCAAAGTTTCAGTACTCCCAGTATTTTTTCAGTAATAAAAGTCATTTGTCAAGTCTTCTTTTTGCTAGTGGTATGAATGTTAAGATGAATATTCACTGTCCACGCTTTTGATTGTTAAAATTTGAAAAAAAAAGTTTTAAAATGGCTTTCAAAACAAGTTATTGTTCACTAGTACAAAAAAAAACCTTTGAAAAATTGTGAACGCAAAGTGTAGTAGTGAACACTACAATGTGAACATCTAACGATCATGACCAGCGGATTTTTACTTTATCTCTTGCAAATTTTAAGTTATATATGTTAATCCTATCACTAGTGGCACGAAACAATTAATTCAATCTGTGTATACTTAGCTGAAACAGTGACCTACTTCTGTTTGTTGTAAATAGATATATTTTCTTGAAAGCATACAATATTAACAATGAATGGGAAAGAACATCGATTAACAAAAAAAAAAATACCCTCATCCTCTTCATCTGTCACTCTTGTTTCCAGAATTCATTAAGCATAGCTCAGCTCAGAACGAAAGTATCATTTGGTTAAAGGTATAGCTAGGTCATAATAATTACAGTGCAAGTGTCTTTGGTTGATGTAACATACAAAAATAAGTGATTCAGTGAAATTCATCCAAAAACGCTTGAGTGAAACAAAAGAAGCCAAAATTCTGCTTAAACATTCTGGTGTTACTCACATTGCATTGTTTTATTCATGTGCTGTAAAACTGAATTTTGGTTCCCAGTTCCCCTAAGAATAATATCTGAGTTACAAAAAATAAAATGCGATTAATGAATTATGAGCAACGTTGTGTTAATGCGATATCACCTATTTTGAGCTAAAGCATAATTTTGGCTTTTTTTCGCTCCAACGGTTTTGGATGGACACAGACTCACACTTTGGGCTATGAATACAGTTATGTTTTCTGAATAATGATATTTATAATAAACTTCAGATAGTTTAGAATTGACACACTTCACTCATGGAAGATGTGAATAAAGATAAATAATATCACAACAACGTTTTAATCCTACGTTT
>NW_013666939.1:69280-83997 GCF_000517525.1 Limulus polyphemus
TAATCCTACGTTTTCGTAGTTTTATTTAGAATCTGAATATATATTTTGAATTGGAAGTAAACCTAGCAACTGTAATTTGTTAAAACAGAATAATCTGCAGAGAATCATTAAAGATGTTTAGTAGTCACTTTAGTTTATTATTTTTTGCAGAAGCTGAAAGAATCTCCGTAATCTAGCTATTTGATGTCAAAGATAAAAAGTGGATTTGTACAAGACTACCACACTCCTGAACTGATTGAATTATGGTAATACGTATGTATATCTATATAAATAAACGTCAAAATATGCGTGTGTGTATCTGTTCCTTACACGTTTCCACATTTCTTGATCAATCAGCACCAAACTTGACACTGTTACAGGACGACATGAGGAAGGTCATATGGGGGTGTACTCCCCATCTAATTTCGGATAACTACAAAATCTGCACAACTTGACACAGTGATACAGGATGACATGAGGAAGGTCATGAAGAAGGGTTGGACCTCTTCATCTAATTTCATATTAAAGGAATTCTTGTTTCATTCCACAATTTCCTATCCTTTGTTACAAACAAGTTTTTATTCCTCACGTCACAACAGCTAGTATAGAATAAAGCTCGAGTCCTTGCTTTTCTATTAAATTCTTTTTTTATTCATCCAGTTTCGTAGCATCACAGGCTACTCTTCAGTAAAAAAAAAACAAAAACAAACAAAAAATCAAACGAACAGTTTTGAAAAGTAATAAATATACAAATTTTGTTTTTTGACTTAAATTTCTAAAATATCAGGCTACATAATAAATCATTACTCATGTTTAAAAATAAAACCCAATTAAAAAAGGATTCAAATTAACATCAACGTTGAATTTTATCAATGTTAACGATAAATTTTTCTATGAAATAATACACAGATTCCACAGGCTGCAGATATTATCTATGACAAATGCTTCATTTACTTTTAACATCAACATTGAATGTTATCAATGTTAACGATAAATTTACTATGAAATAATACACAGATTCCACAGGCTGCAGATATTATCTATTATCATTTACTTTTAACATCAACATTGAATGTTATAAATGTTAACGATAAATTTACTATGAAATAATACACAGATTCCACAGGCTGCAGATATTATCTATTATCATTTACTTTTAACATCAACATTGAATGTTATAAATGTTAACGATAAATTTACTATGAAATAATACACAGATTCTACAGGCTGCAGATATTATCTATGACAAATGTTTCATTTACTTTTCTTCTGAATAACGTTATATTTTTAACAATTAAAAAATATAAATTAAAAAACAAAATGTGTGTATTTTAGTTTTAAACTTTGCAGAGCAGACTGAAGGACTGGAATCATGTTTACAGAAAATGACTAATCAAACTCCACAAAAAACGACTTTATTCAAACCTGATGTTTCGGCTTACGCCTTTCTCAAGAGTTTCAGCGTCACATAAAAATGCTAAGAGTTACAAGTTTGTATTTTTATATGACGCCGTAATCTTTGAAAAATGCGTAAGCTGAAACGTCGGGTTTGAGTAAAATATTTTCTTTTTTTCTGGAGTGTGATTAGCCCTTTTTTAAACAATTGTATATTTCAGTTAAATTATAAATTTATATTTATTACTTTTCAAAAAAGCGTTTACATGTTTTCTGTGGTTTTATACTGAAGAGTAGCCTGTGATGTTACGAAACCGATTAAATAAGGAATAGTTTGGTAAAAAAAAGAAAGGATTCGAGTTTTTCTCTACATATTCATCTTGAAATGAAACCACTTTGAATCATAACACGTTGTTGTCCTTTCATGTTAAAAAGGCACTTACCATAGTGATAAAAAACCAGGCTTGTTTACTGGCATGTAAGCTGTCATTTTGAACCTGGAATTTAAAGTAA
Source organism: Limulus polyphemus (assembly GCF_000517525.1). Lineage (NCBI taxonomy): Eukaryota > Metazoa > Arthropoda > Merostomata > Xiphosura > Limulidae > Limulus > Limulus polyphemus. The sequence continues at coordinate 71,168 of NW_013666939.1, forward strand.
AAACTGATCAAAAGCAGTTGAAAATATACAGTTAACTTTCTTAATTCAAGAACTAAAGATAAATTAAATTTTGAAATAACAAACTATTCTCCAGTGAAATGGTAAGTTCGATAATGCATCCCTAGTTTTTCAAACTGAAACACGTTTTTTAAGTAACAATACAACAGATAAAACATCGGATATTCATTCCTCTTTTCATGGGCATTCTTGACGATCTAGTTTTATATAAATATGAAGTAACAATTTAAAACAATTGTAGCCAATTTCTGAATTAATAGAAAGCCACAAGCGTAGATAAAAAATAATTTGAGAAGCTTAGAAGTTCTGGGGAATGAAAGTTACTTACAGGAAAGCATATAAGATTCTATAACAAGAAAAAAGAAAAACGTCATCCTCTGTAACTTTGGAGAAAAAATATGTGTCGATAGTATTTCTTAGAGAGAAAGAACTGGGAGGGTGGCGTGAAAATCTTTGAAGTTTCACATTAAAAAGTAATAAAGTATAAGTTAACACACGTCTAAATGAAAACTCGAATCTGTTTTATTTTATTCAATAAAAAACATAAATCAACTTTCATTTAGACGCGTGTTAATTGATCTCGTATTACTTTTTTAACTGAGATGTTCATGTCTTGCGGAACAATAGCAGTTCAAGAAGTTACACATTATTCATGTGGTGGTTGTATCAAAGGCCTGACGTTGTCTAGTGGTTAGGGCGTTCGACTCGCAGGTTCGAATTAGGATCACCGAATATTCTTGTCCCTTCAGCTATGGGTGCTACAAGAGGTAGTTGTGAATGGTGCTTTCCTTTTAGTCTAACACTTCGAAATTGGGGACGGATAGCTCAGATAGTCCTCTAGTAGATCTGTGCCAAATTTAGCAAAGAAACAAACTGTTCTTATCAACAAGAATGATATAACGAAAACTTTCCTGAAATGATTCTCAATAATTAACTTAAGACACCTCTATGGACTGAAACGTGTCAGTTTTAATTGCTTAAAATATTTCCATTGTAAAGCTATTTATACTATTAATTAAAGACCCATGAAACCTAAACTCTTAATACTGAATCACTGTTTATCTAAAAACGTTGGGTTTACATATGATAGTACACATTTTTTGTAACCCTCAGGTTTTACACCATCTCTTCATGACTACTATTGACTTCGGTGAGCTTCTGCAGAAGAAACGAATCCAGCAGTTCGATAAGGCATTGTCCAGTGCCTCACGAACACATAATACGAAATAGAATGGTGCCCAGTCTTGCTGAAAACAAAGAAAATGACGTACAAACAACAGTATTGGTTTCCAACTGTGGGAATAAAACGTTTACCAGTATGTTCAGGTTTGTGACTGAAGGGACTCATTCACTAAGGCGACAGTGTTTTTCCTTCTGCTAAGTCATCTATTACTCCTCTTAAGACATACAGTTTATGTGGCTCCAGCTGTTTATGGTATTCTTAATTACATTAATAGGGTGTCCGTACATGATAAATTTGTCAGAATTGGATTTACCAGAGAACAACACACTTCTATTACACGTCACCTCAGAATGGTCTGCGCTTTTTTATGGTATTTTTGTCTCTATCTGTTAAAATCACGAATATTGGTTTAAGTAAAAACTGGTGAAAAGGAATGAAATTAGAGCATTTTTTAGACAAACGTATTTCCACTGCATCTCTTTAGCTTTCTTTGTTTAAAAGATATTACATATACAGATAAAATGCAGATAATATACAGATAAAAAGACATACATTAAGTTTATTGAATTAACAGTTAGTCGCTTTTGAGATAAAAATTAATCAAGAAAATTATCTTTATACACATTTATTCTATACTGAGTCTAAAAGTCACTCACAATATTTAATGTCTTCCTAATTGTGGACAGGCTACCAATGATGAAGAAGTTCGAGGTCATAGCATCGTTATGAATTTGCAATATTTGTTTTTTTATTGCTGATTCGGAGTCTTCCAACTGCTGAATCACATGACGTGTAGGAATATTTTCCATAATTGTGCTGTACTTATGATTCATTACTGAAATAAAGAGTGTTCAAGCATAAAAGGTAAACATTTTTAAAGTTTCTAGGTGTAATATTAATTACAAAGGTTAAATAAACTGGGAAATATAAAGCTTAATGTATAGAAACAAAACTTCGAGAACGTGTTATCTTATGAGGTAAAAAACTACTAAATAAGGTTGATAAAAATGTTAGTAAATTCTTTAAACAATGTTACTTACAAGTAATTTCAGGTTTAGTATATTTCGTCATGTTTTAATTTAGCTTATTCTACTTATCGTCTTAATTTATGATTATACTGAAAGTAGATGATTACAATCCAGTTTTTCACTAATAGACAGATGTATTCATGTAGCAATAATACAGTAAAGTTGTTAGTCTATTATCAGCTTTAACATAAAATGTTTGAAAAAAAACCCTTCCGTGAATTAACACATATACATGAATGGTGCGAATGACCTTCATATGCGAGTTTATTAGCTTAGTACTGAGTCATAATCTGAGGCGACTCAAATGCCACTCAAACAGCATTCCACGGTCACGCAGTAAATAGTTTAAGTAGAATTATCGCAATGGCACACAAAGCGTTATAGATTTAGCCATAATACCACCATCTCTATTTCATATAACAAGCAATTTCAAAGTCCACGAAAACATAGGCGGCGACCATAACAATAGCTCCTTCCAACTCAGACTTAACCCCATATTAAATACACGCAACACATTCAAATACATCCCCGACTTCAATAAAATTAACTGGCTTACATTTAATAATACCCTAGATCAGGAATTATCCGAATTCAAATGTTACCAAAAACAAAAACTAGACGAATACTCAAAGTATTACTTTAGCAATAACAAACACAATTAACAAAGTATTCCCTAGCAAATACCTAAACCTCACTAAACTCATGGAAACTCCTGAGATACACAACTTAATTCTTCCGCGATGCAAACTCCGCAGAGATTTCATAGCCACTAGAGACCCTTCACTTAAATCACTCATAAACCCTTGCAAAAATTAGATAGAACAACTCATCAGCCAACAATAAACATTAAATTGGAACAGGTTCTTCCAAAAACTGGAAGATATGAAACCCGAATAAGCCCCCTTGCAAAACTTTTAAGACATTTGCAGAGAAAATAGTTACTATAATAATATCGTTATAAAATACAATTGCTTCCATTGTTTCTTAGAAAGCTAATCTTTTCGCAAATTATTTTTCTAACACATTCATCACCCCTACTCGCAATAGCTTCAACTGAGATAACTTCACGGAAGTAAGTAGCTATATCGCCATAACAAAGACCTGTTTTCGTTTTCTCATTCAAATTTCATCACGCCCCAACACAACAACGTATCAATACAAATTCATCGCTGAAATAAAATTCCACAGAAGCTCAAAAACAGCGCCCCCAGCATAATAGGCTTAAGTATAAACTTATTATGAATAATATTTCTAAAACCTTCACGTAATGGATTTCTAACTTCCTTCACAATAGTTCTGGAAAAGTCCGAATTCATAACTCTACATTTAATAAACAAGTTCCTCAAGGATCAGTGTTAATCCTATTACTCTACAGTCTGTTTCTGAATGATCATCCGAAACTTCTTTCATCAATAACTCACGCATCTCAGTATGCTGACGATGTAGCAGTGTGGAACCGTCCACTAGCTGCTACTAAAGTACACGAACTACTTAATAGAATCACTACATGATGCAACAAATGGCGGATTGTCCTCAATCCATCCCAAAACGCCAGCTATAATTTTCCACAGAAGGATTTAAACGTCTTAAAGAAGTCAAATTACAACTTTACGACATAACATTCTCCACGACTGTTAAATTCTTAGGTATTACATTGAACTACAACCTCACTTGGCACATCCACTTCGAAGAAATCTGTAAGCAAATCAAGACCAGAATCTCTTATCTTAAGATAGGCCACCATATACACGAATATCCATTTTATTACTTATCTGTAAAGTATTCAGCATCCCATCCTGGAGTATGACTCTAAGATTACAAGTAACATTAAATAATACATATATCAAACGCTACAGTTAATTCAAAACCACGCCACACCGCTAGCCCTCCACTTATCACGTTACGCCCCAGCATGCTATGTCGAAAAAAGACATCACCAATTAAAACCATAATAATTAAACCAGCCACAAAATATTATAAGAATTCCACAACACTAAATTCACTTACGTCATAGTTCCCTAACATTGCGACCACACCAGCATCATGGTAAAAGTATTTTTCACCATATAACTTGATTCACGCACCATACCTTCACCTCCTGGATAGCTAATACACATTATTTCGCGAAATGTAAATTGTTAACTTCGTTCTTTTAGATCTTTTTTCAGGTCAACAAGTAATTTCTCGCCGGTTTATTACGTTAGGGACTAGCCGGCCAATTAATTTGGTCTAGGTTAGTGAAAGTGTTTTTTTTTTTCGGGGCACTCTCGTTTCCCCCTACAACTAAATTCGTTGGCACGGTATTTATAGATCCCAGTCATGGCATTGTATTTATAGTTAAAAAGTCGTTTATCCAGTGACTATCGATCTTAAACAATTATCTCACTCGCCTCCTCTTCCACTCCTCCAGACATGATTGGACTAATTCTGTTGTTTTTTTTTTCATTGAGCAATTAGTAATGTATATCGCGAGTGAGACGAAGGAGGATTGTTGAATCCTCGAACACTCCGGGGCCATAATGTCCCAAATTTCTGCCATGAACAGAAACAAAGAAAAGGAGACACAACAAAACTCGTGTTTAGAAAGGAGGCGCCATAAAAAGTTTTGCGCTAATTGCTTTAAGTTACACTTTCATATAATTTTTACAGTCATAACTGTTAAGGTTATAGATTGTAATTACTATAACTACTGATAACACAAGATAAAATATAAAATACATAATTTTAACAGATAATTGTAAATTAACAAAATACCTCTAGTTTTTACACTAGGAAGTATAGAGTGCATACAAACTAAAGCCACAATGTATAAAAGTTTGAAAATACATTTTTATTAGGAAATTAAATTCTTTTAAAAAGCGATTTTGTCAAACAAGTTAATCACACAATGCCGGTCCCAGACAAAAACAAGGTAAAAGACTGCTTGGGGCCTTGCACTATTCCAAATATATATAAAAAAAACGTTATTTTTATTTTGCTAGTGCAGCTGTTTAACTTACTGAAATAACATTCCGGCACTTAATTTGTACCTTAGTTTTAAGAACCTTTCTTTGTGATAACCTCCTACGCCATAGCGATTTAATCAGTCTACTTGGTAAGGCAAATTTAAAACATAAACAGAATATATTTTTTGGTATAACGCATTTTACAAACATAGTTATGGAATAACAATAAACGCACATTTCTTAGCGAATTCAAACAGAATAAAAAAAATATATGCTTGTTCATATATTTTATATATTTATTTTAAAATATTCAAAGAAATACAATTTTAGTTTTAATTATACTTAACTGTAGAGAGACAAAAAATGCCTTCGTTTCAGTTATAGTAAAACAGAATCGCCTGAGCTTGCTCACAATCCCGTACGTATTTCATAAAAGCATTTTGATAAGTTGATTGCTTGCTACTTACATACGGTTTCGTCGAATAACACAGCTGCCCTACTCATGTTTACGATACTTGCAATGTCTTTTACTACCGATGTTATCATGTCCCCTGGTGGAGGAATATGTACTAGAAAATCTCTCTCCTCTCCATTTAGGCTTTGCCATCCGTTTAGTCCATTCCGTTTACTGTAGGTCGCGCTAAGAGTTGGTATCCCCATCTTTCTTGTAATCATCTTAACTGTAGAAGATTGTTTGCTTTCTGGATTCAACGTAGCATCCACGAGGATGGTCGGATTTGTTTTACCAGACATAATTTGCTCACACACTGAAATATCAAAGTTGCATTATATAAATTACCACCTGACATTGGGAACATTGTCGTCTGTTGCGAGACAGTTTTTTTGCATAATCATTACAAAGGCATGGATGTTAATACTTGGTTAATTGTGCATAAGGAAAAATTCCAATTAATATTCAGTTATGAGACTCTGAATAAATAAAACCAATAACGGGAATTGCGTAAAATATGATTTCCATATATAATGCGAATTCTCTAAAAATGTTTTCAAATCACAGTTACAATTAGAATATCACCAATTAACTATTTGAAAGCGTCCAGAAATAACCTGCTTTAAAGTGATGTGAGAAAAATTTAAGAAACACGATAACCCAGTATATAGAGACGAATTCAAAGAAACCTTTCTAAGCTCTTTATAATAATCTATGTCATTAAACTCACAAATAAATACGGTGACTTCATTAACTCCTCGGCTAGACTCCCCCAGTGTCTCAGAGGCAAATCTGAAAGTTTATAACGCTGAAAATCGGATTTCACAGATAGGCCATTGTGTAGCTTTGTGCTTAATAACAAATAAATTTCAACTGTATGCGAGGAAAACTGTTAACAAATAACAACGTTAACTTCAACCAGTAGTGGAAAGTGTCCATAACTAAACAAACTAACCTCAACCTGTCGTGGAAAGTGTCCATAACTAAATGCACTAACTTTAACCAATAGTGAAAAATAAATTTCAATAACTAAATAAGCTAAATTCAACCAGTCGTGGGAAACTGAAAAAAAAAGTTAATTTCAATAAATCGTATAAAGTTTCAATAACTAATTAGCTAACTTTAACTAGTTGTGGGACATTGTCAACAAATATGCACACTGACTTCAACCAGTAAGTTAAACTACAACTCTAAACGGGAAAATATTGCAAATGTTACTGTTAAAAGTTAATCTTACTCTTGTAAAGAAAGTAAAAGTTGAGAGTCCTTCTAACCTTCTCTATACTCTATTCTTAAAGGGACAAACCTGGCTTTAAGTATGGAACATAATAGCACAAAATCACTAAGAAACAAAAGGCAAAACACTTTACAAGTACGAATAAATAAAACAAAATGAGGAAAAAAATAAACATCTCACTTAACTCCATTAGGAGGGGATTGTCTAACACATTAATATATCAGAATACAAAACCATTTATCAAAGATGAATATACCATAACACAAAAAGCCCTTAAACACTGAAAAAATACAAAAATGAAACTCTTACACAAAGATGATAAATACAATACCATTCACCACAATAGTAAAAACGATCCTTTAACCCAAGAGCATACAATAAAACTTTTTTGAAGCCTAAATACATGTAAAAAACTATGCCAGGGAAAACTGAAAAAGCACATACGAGTTAACTTGACCTACTTAATAATATATGTATATATACACACTACAAATCAACATAAAACTTTTAAATCTAATTCTTTGCATAAAAACTGTAAAAACATTATCTACATGTGAAATATTTATAAATGAACCTTAAACTTAAACATGATGAAGTACATATGGCTACAGAGAACAAACAAACCTTAATCCTAAATATAAATACAATGTACAGCAATGAATTAACAATCATTACTAAAAAATTCCTACACACCATTTACTGATCTTACATATATAAATATATATATATATATATCCACATTTTGTTTATTTGTTTGTGGAATTTTGTGAATAACTACTTGACGGCTATTTGCGCTAGACATCCATAATTTTGAAGTTATAGACTAGAGAGAAAGGCAGCTAGTCATAACCACCCACCCTGAAACATTGAATTACTCTTTACGAACGAAAAGTAGGATTAATCGTCACACTATGGTGCCCTCATAGCAGAAAGAGAGAGTATGTTTGGCGACAGAGTTCAATCCTGCGACCCACAAATTGCGAATTGCGTGGCTTAACCACCAGGCCATACCCATGCTATTATGTATACAAGTTAGGAGAGAAGTTGAAGTTAATCACTTAAAGAAGCCCCCAAAACAAATCCTCTAATGCAGCTAAGAATTGTTAATGTGCTATGATGACTTGATTAACGAACTCTCTTGCTCTCATAAAAACCTTTAAGTAGTCAGATTCTCTTGGGACAGACACACTTCCTCCTTCAACTCTACACTTCTGTAAATAATCTTATATAATGTCCTGGCTTACATCCACCTGGCTGCTTGGTAGTGATGTTTTAAAACTGCTATCTGCATCCAATTGAGATGCTCCTTTGGGTTTGTGAAGAACTCTAACCTCTATGTATTCACTTCTAGAACCATTATAGGGACTATCACCATTAATGCTGAAGCTGATGCCCTAGTACATATGGTGTTAATGAAGAAAATTGTCTCCTTTAACAGTGGTAAAGCTAGGACCAATGCAGTCTCAGTGGAAGTTGATAACTGGATGGTTAATTCCCAGAGTTAAAATCAGAGCTGAGAAGTGGCCTACTTGCATCTTAGGGTGCGTATCCCTCAAATGGGGAAAGATGGTGTCCATATATGTTATGTTGACCAGGTCTACTGGCAAAGTACCCTTTGACGGAGCACGTGATTATGTAAAGGCTTTCCTCTTTCAGCTCCTTTCACTTAGACTTCCTTTTGAATTTAATTGATTTCCGACACATGGAACGACGGGTACTCTAGGCATTTTGGATTTTGCAGAACCCATACGCTTTGGCTTTGTGGTGGATATACTCAATCGTGAGGCAGCTGGTTGTGTTTTGGGATGCTCCAGAATCCAGAGTTTGAAACCATACTGTCAGAATCTCCAATGATATAAATATAAGACCAACCCCAGGCATGAAAAACAGCAATGAATAGTCTACAATATCAGTGAAATCCCAAATAAAGCTCTCACAATTGACTTCTTCCATGGTTCTTTTAGCAGGGTTAAGGTTGAATAACAACAAGAGCAAGAAAAGCTGTTCTATCCCTTAGCATCCAATGTACTGGCTACATCTGTAGTGTTACATGGATTCCTGCACAGAAGTTTTATAATCAGCCATATGTCATCTGTAACTATGTGATGTTGCATGCCTGTTGTCTCATAAATACATTGGCATATTCTTACAAGTCACTAAGTTTCTGCCACTGCATTAAGTCTAAATGTTCTGCACAATCCCCTGCTAGTGATCTTCGATGTATTGATATTTGTGTATTTACTTTGGGAATGAAAGCGACAGATGCAATTCTAGCATTAAAACTAGCATTGGCTGCTTTCACTTCACTTAACATGCTCATGACCATCCTAATGTGCAGCTACATAACCAGTCTTCATAATTATTGCCGAAGAACATGGGAATCCACCACCTCCTGGGACAGATACCTGCTTGAACTAATGTTGCTTGCTTTCTGGACAGCAAACAGACTATTTTGTGCATAACTTTATAACGTCATTACATAGATCTATCGGCAGAAAGAATTCTGGTATGCATCTGTTTGATCACGGGGGTGAGAAATGGGGTTTCTGGGTGATATTAGAGTGGCCAGAACACGGGTATATCTCGCTGTGTATCAAGCACTCCAAACAAAACTACCACTAGGAGCAGTCAACACACACTTCACTCTGGCAAATGTAAATAAGCTAGACATGAGTGGAAAGGTCGTACTCTGACTATGTCTAGGAGGTTTTGCTTTCAGAATGATAGTAGTATTCTTTCTGAACTTGGTCCTGGTATTGGTATCCTTGGAATGGATATGCTACAGAGTTTATCACTCAGTTTTGCCTTTGCAGCCAGTGAACTGATGTTCCATGGTAGAGTTATATAATGTTGGTCAGTTTGACCCCAAGAAAGTGGACTTCACGAGTGTACACATTTGTTGCTCCATAGTTTGCTATGGACAAAGTCTAGAACATCATGATCTGGAATGACCACCAGACCTTTTGGTACAAGTTGTTTGCTGAACATCCTGTAAGTTGGTGGCCAGGCCTCACGTTGTAAGGTTTAACAAACATACTTTAAATATTAGTTTATGTACAAAAATAATGAGCTTTGCTACATTATAAAATTGTTGCTTGCGAAAAAGATATCCGAGTTAAAAGCTGTTTTAAGGGTGCAGTGTTTCTGTAAATTTCTCAATACATACTTGGTATCTTGTACTGAGCAATATCAGTTACTCGTTGGATAAGTCACTAAAAGATCTGAAGTTAAACTGGGTTAATAGCAACCCGAGGTTTAATGTAAACCCTTATGCTAACGTGTTTGAAGCAGAAATATTTGTACTCCATAAGGTGGAACATGCTCACAGAAAATAGGGAATTGTTAATAGCATTTGTTGAATTCAGTGGGTTTAGTTAATTATTTATAATAAAACAAAAACTTTAAAACAATGAATGAAAATCTAAAAGTCATAGAAAACAATTAGCTGTAATATAAATTAGAAATAAATTGCGCTATATATATATAAATCTTACTATATATGTAAACTGTAAACTACATATTAAAAACCGAAAAACGTTAGTACAAAGGAGAATGGTTATACAATAAGAAATCCATGGAAAGCTGTATCATATAGAAATAGTATATTTCGAATTAAAAATTTATTATTGTGTAGAAATACAATTATCCAACAGCAAAATGTTAATTTAAGGGGTCGTCGATAAAAATTACTGCGTTGATTCGTTTTATCATAAGAAACTTCAGAGCTCATTGGTGTAATTAGTGGTGCCCAGTTTAAACATTAATTTCTTTTATTGGAGTTCGATTTTTTTATTGGTCGGAACTTGGCAGACAGCAGGGATATTAAAGTGCTCTAATGAATGGTCAAGGAATTTAGAATGGATGTATCGGGATTAAACTAGCATTAAATGGTTTTGCTGCTTCTTGGTCTCTTTCCATTCACGTGCAATTTATTTTACCTACATACAGATGACTGTAGTAAGTAAGATAATAGGCTTCAAAGCAGCAAGCCTTATTTATCCCATCATTGAATTAGTAGGGACGATACATATTATAGAAGTTTTACTTTTGATTAGTGTACAAAATAGTGTACATTAAATATAAACCCCTCTCTTCATCTAGTTAATGAATCACTACATACGGTTTTTGTTAGTGATAATTCTTCTTACTTTTCTCTTCACTTTATTTGGCCAGTATTCATATCACATCAATCAGTCAAAACGTTCGCCCATACCTTCTTGTTCTGTGGTTGATTGGTTGACAACGATTTCCACGATGTTATCCACCCGGATATTGACAAGAGTTCGGTTTACATAATCAGCAGCGTCTCGCATAATATGTCGGGGAAAATCATATGTGTCTTCAGTCACCAGCACTAAAGAAAAATTATAATTAGTTGAAGAAGAATACAATAGAAACGAGCAAATGTGTTTTAAACGAACCGACAATCTCGAATGTAGAGATAGATTGTGAGATGATAACGAGTGTCTGGTGCTAGAATAACAAAGTAAAGTTCGAATCATGATACATGAATCATTTATTGATTGAATCACGAGAAAAAGTGTTATACGAGAGTAACAAGCGCATCAATGATCGAATTGGGAGAAAAGCTATGATCGTGAAAATAGTTTAACACAATATTTACCGATGAAATCCAATAATTTTTAAAACACATTTCGCTTTCCGTTTTGTTAAGTTAGTGTTCATCAAATTCCTACTTTATATAGGTGTTTACGACATATTCTTCTTAGCTTTTCACTCGTGCTTTGAATGTATTATAAATAAATACACGTGGACGGCGAATTTCAGTCGTCTCTCTTTTCTTTGAAGTTGTATCATCCATTTCGGAATAGTTGAACTAAATTATTTGCTTGTTTATAAGCCTCAACAAATATACCAATTCACATAGATTGTGGAATCTTATACCAAAGTATTAGTCTCCGGTATGTCAGCAATCAGATGTATAAGTATCAGGGTCATTATGTGTTTTAAACATAATTTAGATGATAATTGTCCATATCAGGACTACTGTGTGTTTGAAAAAAAATATACGTGATAATTGTAAATATCAGGCTTACTGTGTATTTCATAAAAATTTAGGTGATAAATGTGTCCATATGAGAGTCATTATGTGTTCTAAACATAATTTAGGTGATAATTGTCCATATCAGCTTACTGTGAGTTTGAAAAAAATTTAGATGATAATTGTAAATATCAGGCTTACTATGTGTTTGAAAAAAATTTAGGTGATAATTGTGTCCATATGAGAGTCATTATGTGTTTTAAACATAATCTAGGTGATAGTTGTGTCCATATCAGGGTCATTATGTGTTTTAAACATAATTTAGGTGATAAAAGTCCATAACCCGCTTACTGTGTGTTTGAAACATAATTTAGGTGATAATTGTGTCTATATGAGAGTCATTATGTGTTTTAAACATAATCTAGGTGATAGTTGTCCAAATGAGGGTCATTATGTGTTTTAAACATAATTTAGGTGATAGTTCTCCATATCAGGGTCATTACGTGTTGTAAACATAATGTAGGTGATAGTTGGGTCTATATCAGGGTCATTATGTGTGTTAAACATAATATAGGTGGTAGTTGTCCATATGAGGGTCATTATGTCTTTTAAACATAGTCTAGATGATAGTTGTGTCTAAATTAGGGTCATTATGTGTTTTAAACATAATTAACATAATTAAGGTGATTGTTGTTCATATGTGTTTTAAACATAATTTAGGCTATAGTTGTCCATATGAGGGTCATTATGTGTTTTAAACATGATTTAGGTGATAGTTTTTCATATCAGGGTAATTATGTGTCTGAAACATAATCTAGGTGATAGTTGTCCATATGAGGGTCATTATGTGTCTGAAACATAATCTAGGTGATAGTTGTCCATATGAGGGTCATTATGTGTTTTAAACATAATTCAGGTGATAGTTGTGTCCATATGAGGGTCATTATGTGTTTTAAACATAATTCA